>NC_051158.1:119884884-119923221 GCF_013339745.2 Dermacentor silvarum | reverse complement strand
GAGCCACTGCAGATGGTGGGAAAGGCAATATTACAAGTGCGCTTCAAAGAAAAGTGTGCGAAATTGCCTTTACTAGTAGTGAGCAAACAATACAGCAGCCTGCTGGAAAGAAGTTTGGTTAAGGCCCTAGGAATTCAAATTCAAGGAACAAAAATAGTGTCCGAGGATTCAGAAATAGTTCAGCATTTTCAAGAGGTGTTCTGAAGTGATCCTCCAGGCTTCACTCGGGATCCAGTGCACATTGATATAAAAGACGAATCACAACCGGTGTTTTTTGAAGAGCAGCGTAGTGTCATTCGCATTTAGAGATGACGTCGCAGCCGAGATAGGATAGTTAACAAGGTGTGTGGGAACCCCAACTGCCCTCTGCTTGGGCAACCCCCATCGTAGTCATGAGAAAGAGAAATGGTTCCATGCGCTTGTGCGGTGATTATCACAGCCCGGTGAACAAGGCAGTTCAAAACAGCATCTATCCTTTGCCCACAACTGAGGAGGTCCTTGCATCAGTAGGGCCAACGAATTTTTCACGAAGCTGGATTTGTCTCAGGCCTATCAACAGCTTGTTGTATATAAAGGATTGGCTACAGTGCTTACTGTGAACACAATGAAGGGATTATTTAAAGTGCGCAGACTTCCATTCGGTGTTTCTGTTGTGCCGTGGTTGCTTCAGCGCACTATTTTACACATTGCTGGTAGGTATCTCGGGCGTGAAATGCTATCTCGATGATATTGTTACGGGGAAAAGAAGTAAGAAATGTATTTACACTGTATTTACAAGACTGGCAGCGGCTGACAAGATCATAGTAAGCACGCGAAGTCCCCAGATTCGTCTTCTTCAAGTCCTCTCAAAACGTCTTCTTCATCGCTCTGTCACATGACCCGCGGCGGCTGAAGCACCGACCCGGTGCTGGTTAGGAGGCGGTCGAATAATACGGCTTAAGACGCGCGACGTGGACTACGTTGGAACGAGGCTGAGCCACGGTGGGGTCAAGAGGGGCGACTTCGTAGGTGACGTCGGTTACTTGACGCAAGACGCGGTAAGGACCAGAGTAGCGTGAAAGCAACTTCTCCGAGAGGCCAACGCGTCGCGACGGAGACCAAAGGAGAACCAGAGCGCCCGGTGTGTAGTGGGCGTCACGATGGCGGGTGTCATATAAGCGCCGCTGATTTTCCTGCGAGTCGACAAGTCGACGTCGGGCAATATGGCGTGCCTCTTGTGCCTGGAGTATGGCGTCCCGGGCGTACTCTGATGTGAAATGCAGGCTATCAGGCAGGAGGGTGTCGAAAGGTAGCGTAGGGTCGCAGCCAAACAAGAGGAAGAATGGAGAGAAGCCTGCGGTATCGTGGCGAGAATTGTAGGCAAAGGTAACGAATGGTAATGCAACGTCCCAGTCGCGATGGTCAGCGGAGACATACGTGGATAGCATCTCAGTGAGGGTCCGGTTGAGACGCTCGGTTAGACCATTCGTTTGTGGACGGTAAGCAGTAGCAAGTTTGTGTTTAGTCGCGCACGAGTGTATAATGTCATTAACAACTTTAGAAAGAAAGTAGCGGCCTCGGTCGGTGAGGAGCTGTCGAGGGGCACCGTGGCGAAGGATGACGTGGGGGCCGACGAGACCGAAGCATCCCCGCCTTGAGCTGGCATGGTAGATGCAGCCAAGGAGCGCCCGCTGCGTAAATCCGTCTTGCGCTTGAGCCCGCAAACTCCACCAAAATGTTACGGGGAAAGAAGTAAGAAATGTATTTACAGTGTATTTACAAGACTGGCAGTGGCTGACAAGATCATAGTAAGCACGCCAAGTCCCGAGCTTCGTCTTCTTCAAGCCCTCTCAAAACGTCTTCTTCATCGCTCTGTCACAATATCTTGACATCAGCAGACACGCTAGAAGCAGTGCTCACCCGTCTACAGAACGCATACCTACGAGTGAACAAAGAAAAATGCGAGTTCCGCAAGACATGCATGTGATCGATGCCACGGGAATTCATCCTAGCACGAACAAGGTAGAAGTGATTCTGAACGCACCGACTTCGTCATCAAAAAATGAACTGCAATCATTCCTTGGGCTAATAAATTAAAGAAAGTAAGTAAAAGTAAAAGTAAAAGCAGAAGTCGCCGAACCGATCCACCGTTTGTTGGACAAAAAGTGTCGCTGGTTTTGGAATAGCCAACACGACCGAGCCTTCGGTGCACTCAAAAATCGTTGGCGTCAGCAACAGTTCTAATCTCGTATGATCCACAGCAACCAATTGTGCTGTCATGCGATGCATCTCCTGTTGGGATCGGAGCCGTGCTGGCGCACCGGGATTGGGACGGTACCGAACGACCGATAGCGTACGCTTAGAAAATGCTTGGAGCGAGCGAGCGAAAGTATGCGCAGATTGACAAAGAGGGCTTATCCTACGTGTATGGCGTAAAAAAAGTTCCACCAGTAATTGGCCGGGCGTAATTTCATTATTACGACTGATCACCAGCCTTTGCTTGGTTTGTTTAGCAGGGAGAAAAATATACCAGAAGTGGTGTCCCCGAGAATGCTGCGTTGGATGCTGCTTTTGGCAGCATATGACTACATCTTGGAATATCGACCAGGCCCTCGCAACAGCAACGCTGGCGCGTTAAGCCGTCTTCCAGCACTCGGACTCGATAACGAGACGCAACCACCAGGTGAAGTGTTGCTGTTGGACGCAGGAGATTGCCCACCGTTGCAAGCGACTGACATCGCGGAACTTACAAAGAGGGACCGTATTTTTCCACGGTGAAGGAATACGTTCTGTCTGGTTGGCCCACGCAATTGCACAATGATTTCGCAGCTTTAGAATTAAGGAAAACCGAGCTGTCGCTGCACCGTGATTGTATTCTTTGGGGCAACAGAGTAGTTATACCTCTAGCGGCAAGAAAATATCTCCTTCGTTTGCTGCACGCAAACCATCCTGGCATGACAGCCATCAAGAGTCAGGTAAGGTCCCTAATGTGGTGGCTAAATATGGACAAAGAAATCAAAAATTTGTGCGTCACTGTGACAGATGCCAATTAAACCGCCAAAGTGATCGAAAAGATCCAGTGCACTTCTGGCATAAGCCAGATCAGCCTTGGAGCCGGTTGCATATTGATTTTGCGAGACCAGTGAAAGCAGAAGTTCATCTCGTCGTAGTAGACGCATTTTCCAACTGGGTCGAAGTGCAGATTATGCCGTCCATGAAACCATCGGCAGTATTCGCAGCACTACGCGCGCTATTTGCAACTCACGGTGCTCCGGACTTTATCGTTTCCGATAAAGGAACAGCTTTCACGAGCGAGCAGATGCAAGCTTTCCTCAAGTTCCACGGCATCCGTGCGGTGTTCACAACGCCTTATCATCCCGCCAGTAATGTAAGGGTGGAGCGAATGGGGCGGGAAGTAAAAGAAGCATTGAAGGAACAGTCGGGGAAACGACACCTAGTGCAAGCTATCTAGGTTCTTATTGAAACAACATACCACCCCGCATTCAATGTCAGGAAAGAGTCCTGCGGAGCTCATGATGCGTAATAAATTAAGGTGGATACACACGCGAGGGCAAAATCCCGCCTGCTCCGCGGACAAACAGTGACGTCATCACTTGAATCCGGCGCAGCCTAGTTAGGTCGCATTCGCACAGCCGGACCGCCGTTTGCGGAATCCGCACGATTACACTCGACTCCAACGCTTATTAACAGCTGCGGGTTTGCATGCTCGGCGTGCTCTATATGTATGGCTTTTTGGGCTAGTTGGTTATATACATCAGAGGTGGTCATAGCGCTAGAAGACACGGACAAGAACGAGAGAACAGGACGAGCGCTAACTTTCAACTCAGTGTTTATTTCAAGAAACAACCGTATTTGTAGGCCCGCATACAGAAATCCCAATCATCGCACATGAAAACCAGCCGCATCCAGGAACGCAAATTCATTTGTAGTCAGCGCAACTGAAGGGGAGCTGATGCAGCTATCACCGGCCCTCGCTATCAGAGTGGCTTCAACAACCTCTCGCGTAACTTTATCTACATTTCTATACAAAACGGAACACTCATTGAACAAGGGTTTGCACTCACAATCACTGCAATGCACAGAAACATGACCATCTCGGTATCGGTTCAATTTTTGTTTGTGTTCTCTTAACCTATCATTCAGGCACCTCCCAGACTGCAGACAGGATCTGCCGAAGCTGGACTTTATATACTGAACTGTATACAAAAAAGAGGAAGTCGTAGCTGGTAAGAAGGCTGGTATTTGAACAACAATTATTGAGTTCAAAGTGTCTGGGTATGGTGTCTCTTTTTATAACTCATATACAGTGGTTTTAGGTGAACTATGCGCAAATATTTGCCGGCGGACACGAGCGAATCAGCGTACAGCCTGTGCAGCTCCGTCCGATTGCAATGGTGGACGGCCTGCTACCAGACCCACCGAGCACAAATTCGTGATCACCACCCACATACACGCTTCTCATGGTGCCAAGTGTCGTGCTTTAAAGCATATGGGACCTCATCTTGAATCGGTGGAGCCGGACTTCCTCGTAGCGTAAGGAATAAAGACGACAAAACGGGGTGATGGCTCGCTTGCTATGGCAGGTGGAGCTTCGGTCGAAGGGAAACAGCCGTATATTGCTTGCATGCATGCGTAAACAAACAAATACGGCCATGCTCCGTACACAACTTTCACTACTCAGCCAGCTGATTATTATAGTTTATTCAGTTATGCGCCCAAGTAAGGATTTACGGGATCCACGCTGCCATATTTCTACCCCTGCTATTGTCAACACAGCAATCACGCATTCAGATTTAAAAATAAAGGCACATTTATCAGTGACCACAGGATCTGCATTTATTAGTGAGTGAACTTTAGTGTAAAATTTTCGTAGGGTAGAAGAGGAAAAGTGTATTAACAAGGCCGAAGTCCGAAAAGGCAGAGGGTCGAGCCCCCCTCCCCCAATTCTTTTTGCCGGGATACGCCTGTAGTTAATACATCTTAAAGGTAGATGATCTGTCTGTATCATGTGTTAACTTATAATCACTGTGTGCACTCTTTGTTACTTGTGTGTGCACTCTACGGAGTGCACACAAAGGTAACCTCCTGCCGTGAACACAAATGACACATCTTCCAGGAAAGATTAAGTTTGCTTTCTCGAGTCGTACGACAGGATGAGTAAAGATGAGGTACACACGAAGTATGTTTTCTCAAGTTTACATGAAGTACAAGGACACATGAAGGTAAGATAAGGCACAAGACGGAAGCATACTGGAGACTTAAACGACATGACCATTTTCATAAGGGAGGGCTGCTTCACGAGTATATTTGCCATGTCAGAAGGCTTGCGTCAGTAGCAATTTGCAGCACTCATCCCAATACAACCTAAAAGAATTATCGATCCAGCTCACAGAATTTCTATTAGGCAAAAGCTGATAAACCTATTCTAGAAATCTATCAGCATCTAAATTTACACCGTCAAAAAATAAGTAAAAATAAGACAGCTGACTTTGCGACAGAAGAGAACGAAAACCATTTTTCTTTCAGTCTTGTTCGTCCTGCCCTCTACAACGCCTTCGTACGTTTTACAGAAATTGTGTCCTCATAAATATCAGTCAGACCCTCTTCATGTGATCCCTTTGGATATTAGTGCCTTACAGGGCAGAAAGACCACGCCCGAGCAGAAAGCTCATATATCATGCTGGTTTAAAACCGCAGTGATCGCTGTTTTGAGCGAGGCCATCGGCCTCACAGAGGAGGCTAACCCAGGCAGATTATCGGGATTTCAAGTCTCCGAGATTTGAAATGTGTGAGAACGATGCAAGTGCTGACGAAAGTCATGATTGGCACTTAGATGGTTCAGCGTTGCATTGGGTTGACTGTACACTAGCATTCTTATTTTTTAGTTGCTATGCCAAGTGATAAGAGAGTGAGAATTTTTTTAATTCGTACTGGCAATTCACAAACACCAGTTATCTTGGTCGAGTGAAAACCGATACAGGCAAAAATAGTTCACAACACATGCACACACCACGGCTGATGAACTGCGTCGTGTTTTTGCGTAGCCTAGACAAATTTCCGCATGCTGTAGCGACTGCTGTACCTAAAGTCTACACAATGGTTGTTCGACGACCTCATATGAACCGGCATTGCGTAAATTTCACGAAGAACGAGCTAAAGCAAATCCAAATCGTTCCGCAGCACGCGACGGCAACACATTCAAGCAGCACCACGCCGGCGCGCACAAGCCAGACAGGAGGAAAGGCTCACCGCCGCACCCTTTCTTCTTCTACTTCAAAGTCACTCTCGCTCTCTCATCTGATTAAAAGGTCTATAGAGCCCAGTTATTGTGTTCCAGCCGCGTTTGCATAGGCGCGGCCGTTAGGAAGCTCACGCCTCGTGTTTGGAATGAGACATGGGCACTTCAGACCGAAGGTGTAACGTCCTCCCTTGCACAGCTCGCTAGGGATATTCGCATTCAGCATTCACGCCGCGTTTGCATGTGCCAACACTTGTTCCATTGCATGCAAAAATGTTAAGATTTTTTTTGTGTGTGCCATTTTTTTTGACCGGCTTGTTGGTTTATGTGTAATCCCGGGAAGCCTTTCGGGGCGTTGGCTGATGCAACAGGTGGGCTGTCTTAGAGATAAATAAACTGTGGACACCTGGAAAATGTACTTTACACCTATTATAGCACACGATTGTGTGATACTAGTGGGCAGAAAGGGTCCAAGCTCAATGGCACATACCAGGGGCAAAAAAGAGAGAAAGAAATAGAAGGAGCGAAAGAGAGAAAGAAAGAGATCACGAAAGCGAGAAAGAATTCGAAAGAAAGAGAGAGAGGAAGTAAGATAGAAAGAGAGAGAGAAAGGAAGATAGAAAGAGAGAGGAAGAGCAAAACTGGAGATAAAGAGAGTGAGATAGAGAGAGAAAGAAAGAAAATCACCAGCCCTTCCCCTGTTGAGAAAATGGGGGTAAGCAAAGGTTGCCGTGTGCGTACTTGACCTACTACTTTCCCTCCCCATTCCTACTACTTTTCGCTCCCTTTCGTGGTACTTTTCGTTCCCTTTCCTTCTACTTTTGTTTCCCTTCCGTGCAACTTTTGCTTCCGTTGCGTTGTACGTTTCCTTCCCTCGATGTCCACACTTAATAAACGTTTATGTTTCATTACTGTGACATGTCGTGAAATTTACGTTACATGACGAAGGTCAGAACATACACGACAAGCTTCGCTTACCCCCATTTTCTCGACAGGGGAAGGGCTGGTGATTTTTTCAGTAATTATTTGCAATGTTTGTAACTTGGGCAAGAACGCTAAAATGTCACCCCACTGTGCACCTAACATCGGCCCCACTTTCACGAAGTGTAAACTTAGTGCGGCGTAGTGCTCTCTCAGCACACTGGGATACATAGCTGATGACAGCCTTATCATGCTTTGTGACGCTTCCTTAAGATATATGTTGCAAAACCTGTACCTCACTGCTGCTGGTGAAACTTCACCCACGCATTGCGCATACAATGGTCATCATACCCAAATAAATTCAATATTCGGGGCCAATGAGTTCATTCAGTGCACTCAGAACACTTCCTGCAAGGTTCCTTAAACATAGGCTTGTAAATTTTCAAACGCTTGTATAAAATACTTTCAACAAATGCAGTAAGTACCCTGCATGCCTTAAACTTTCTGTATGCATCAGGCATACCACGGTGTCTATTTCTTGCAAGTATAGAATTTGTATCGCGTGTAATTTTCTCCGGGCTGCCGTAACTGTAAGGGTTTCACATAAAAGACACAAAGCGAGTGTTTATAAATCTTTATTTAGCGCTTATTTAATCAATATGGTTGACTGTTTTAATACACGCCAACACTAACATACTCTACGTTATCCTTAAAGATACACTGTGTCTATTATCTCATCCTCTCAGGGAACCATGCTAGCACACATAGAATGTTTTCGAACGCTAAAACGAAGAATACTACCGCACCGAAGTGGAGACAGGTGCACTTCAGACCCTGCGAGTCCTGCGCGTCCCCTGCGCAACCCCTGCGCGTCCTGGGGTTACGAAGACCCCAGGACGCGCAGTCTGTTCTTTTTGCTGGTTCTTTACGTATGGACAAACTGACGCTAAGAATTATCTGCCAAGGAAGTTGTAATATTCAACTTTTTGATGTATTCAAACTTACACTTTTTGAGCATTTAATTTACCAAAAGAATACCTCTGCTTACTCGAGAACCAACGGTCGTTTCGCAAAGTAACATACAGGTGTGCCGCAGACACGAGGTCGATCCACTGCTTTAACAAGTTTGTGCTTTCCATCTTTTGAAAATCATTCGGCCATGATTGTGTTCCTTGGTGTCGGTCTCTGATGGGTGCGTGGAGCTTGTTTACCGGCCTGCCCGGATTTAGTAGGTGGATTCAGATTGAGATCCACCTACGAAATCCTGAAACTAACTGTTTAGGTAAATAAACATTCAATGTAAATACACTGAATGTAGATATCGACGCCTCATTTGTGCGTTTTCCGTCAGCGTATGCGATGTTAGAATGTATATCTTCCTGCTGATGGCCTCCCTGTTGTGCCCATGTACATATTTGCGAAACATTGTTTGGACGTGTTGCAACCACGTCATTTTCCGTGTAGATCTATGTGTTTATCTGTCACTCAAGCTTGGAATGCTACTGGATTTAAAGGGTTCCTGACTAACCCTTCGGGCTTGGCGAAAAAAACCCACTCAGCGGATGGTATATGCAGCTGTGCACACCTAGTCCTAATTGCGCACTCTTGCGCGGCATGTGGGGCTCACATACGGAGCGCGAAGTAACCTTTTTCTTAAACGCTCTTGAATAAACAGAAGCCATGTCCCCACTCTTTTCTGACCGCTTCATTGCGTCATATAGCAGACATCATACACTTACAAGGCTAATATTGGCCGATAGCTGACATCATTAGGAGAGGTGCATAGATGAATGCAGTGTTATATATATATATATATATATATATATATATATATATTATATATATATATATAAGAAAAGTACAACGTTACCTACCATAAGGAAAGTAGAAAGTTACCTATCAAGAAAGGGGTCAGGCAAGAAGACACAATCTCTCCAATGCTATTCACTGCATGCTTAGAAGGAGTATTCAAGCTCTTAGACTGGGAAGACTTGGGAGTGATGATCAACGGCGAATATCTCAGTAACATTCGGTTTGCAGATGAAATTGTCCTATTCAACAACTATGCCATGGAGACGAATTACAACAAATGATTGAAGACCTTAATCGAGAAAATGTAAGAACTGGGTTGAAGATGAATATGCAGAAGACAAAGATAATGTTCAATAGCCTGGCATGGGAACAAGAATTGAGGATCACCAGTCAGCCTCTAGAGTCTATAAAGGAGTACGTTTATTACTCACAGGGGACCCTGATCATGAGAAACAAATTTACAGAAGAATAAAATTGGGTTGGAGCGCTTACGGCAGGCATTGCCAAATCCTGACTGGGAGCTTACCACTGTCGTTGAAAAGAAAAGTGTAAAATAATTGCATTCTACCGGTGCTAACATTTAGGGCAGAAACTTGGAGGTTAACAAAGAAGCTCGAAAACAAGTTAAGGACCGCACAAAGAGCGATGGACCGAAAAATCTTAGGAGTAACATTAAGAGACAGGAAGAGAGCGGTGTGGATGAGAGAACAAACGGGGATAGCCGATGTTCGAGTTGACATTAAGCAGAAGAAACGGAGCTGGGCAGGCCATGTAATGCGCAGGATGGATAACCGGTGGGCCAATAGGGTTACAGAAGGGATACAAAGGAAAGGGAAGCGCAATCGAGGAAGGCAGAAAACTAGGTGGGATGATGAAGTTAGGAAATTGGCAGGCGCAAGTTGGAGTACGCTAGCGCAAGACCGGGGTAATTGGAGATCGCAGGGAGAGGACTTCGTCCTGCAGTGGACATAAATTTAGGCTGATGATATATATATATATATATATATATATATATATATATATATATATATTAAGTGGTTTTACATGCCAAAACCACGATGTGATTATGAGGCACGCCGTAGTGGGGTCCCCTGGCATAATTTGGACCACCTGCGCATGGATCGCTTCTACTCAATCATTTACTCTGAACTCCTCCAGCATGTTCTAACACGCAGCACGAGAGAAAACTGCTGCTGCGCAGCAAGAACAGCAGCATCGCAGATACCATGTTTTGGTGCACCTCGACATTGCACATGGTCGACGGAAAACCGTCGTGGACGTTTGACGTTTACTATTCGTTCGGCTCAGACCAGTGTGTGCACCACGGTTTGTTTGCGCACACTTGCTGAGTTTGTGATGCCGCCTTTAACGTCACCGGTGACTATAGGTTGCTTGAATACATTAACCACAATAATTCTGAATGTTTACTGTATGTACGCGCTGATCCGCACTAAACGTTTCGCCCGCACAAAATGCTGATGCCCAAAATAAGAAGGAAAGGCCAAAACAGCCGGTTAACTGCTAAGCATCGTGAATACTCAATCACATACACGGCATTACTGATGAGATTAGGTCAGATTCTAACAACCAGTGAAAGCACTTCTCATTTCTTACAATACAGCCTACTATTAGCTGTTCGAACTGGCTGCCTTTTTCTCTCGCTTATTATTATTCGTAAATATTTGTGTTACAGTGGTATATTCACCCAGCGTACTTCCATGTGTAGATTGTGTAGCTGTTCTTGTACACGTGTATTTCATGTAAATGTGTCATGTCGTGACGTTTGCGTTCATTTCAACAAGAGATTTTTGTTTGATTTATATCTGGCGTACAAGCAACATGCAACATTGATGTATAGAAGTGAAAGCTTCGTCAAACTATATGATGTTTAGGTTATACTTCTCTTCTGTGCGCAACCAGGAGAATATTATCGTTATATCAATTCAAGATACCCCTCATAGAATAATACGGCAATGCGCTGTGTGTTGGAGTTTTGGTATACAATTATTTATGAGATCTAGAATGTTAACTTCATCAAACTTTAAAGAAAGACACCGCCCAAGCACTCCGTACAGATGGTTAATCAGCGAAGCTGAAACGTGCGGTCCCGGTGTTTAGCAGTGGGTTAATCCCGACGCTGTATTGAAGTGTTTCTCAAATATGGTTACATGTTTGTGTTTCTAGTGGAACACAAGCGCCGATGGCGGCCGGATTCTGCTAACCACGACCCGAGCTAACTCGAGATATCGAACGCATGCGACAACGGCGAGCCGAGGCGGAGGCGTTGGGGGCAGAGCAGCGTCAACGTGGCAATGGCGGGAACGTGTTCGCCGGGGCCAATGCCCGCTTTCGGCGGGAGTTTCTCGAGCGGCACTTCGGCTTCGGCTGCGACGAAACGTCCACGTTGAAATCGCCAAGTGGAACGCAAACACCAATGGCGGCCGGATTCTGCTAACCACGACGCCGAGCTAACTCGAGATATCGAATGCATGCGACAACGGCGAGCCGAGGAGGAGGCGTTGGGGGCAGAGCAGCGTGAACGTGGCAATGGCGGGAACGCGTTCGCCGGGGCCAATGCCCGCTTTCGGCGGGAGTATCTCGAGCGGCACTTTGGCTTCGGCTGCGACGAAACGTCCACGTTGAAATCGCCAATTGGAACGCAAACACCAATGGCGGGCGGATGCTGCTAACCATTACGGCGAGCTAACTCGAGATATCGAATGCATGCGACAACGGCGAGCCGAGGAGGAGGCGTTGGGGGCAGAGCAGCGTGAACGTGGCAATGACTGGAACGCGTTCGCCGGGGCCAATGCCCGCTTTCGGCGGGAGTTTCTCGAGCGGCACTTTGGTATCGGCTGCGACGAAACGTCCACGTTGAAATCGCCAAGTGGAACGCAAACACCAATGGCGGCCGGATTCTGCTAACCACGACGCCGAGCTAACTCGAGATATCGAATGCATGCGACAACGGCGAGCCGAGGAGGAGGCGTTGGGGGCAGAGCAGCGTGAACGTGGCAATGGCGGGAACGCGTTCGCCGGGGCCAATGCCCGCTTTCGTCGGGAGTTTCTCGAGCGGCACTTTGGCTTCGGCTGCGACGAAACGTCCACGTTGAAATCGTCAAGTGGAACGCAAACACCAATGGCGGCCGGATTCCGCTAACCACGACGCCGAGCTAACTCGAGATATCGAATGCATGCGACAACGGCGAGCCGAGGAGGAGGCGTTGGGGGCAGAGCAGCGTGAACGTGGCAATGGCGGGAACGTGTTCGCCGGGGCCAATGCCCGCTTTCGGCGGGAGTTTCTCGAGCGGCACTTTGGCTTCGGCTGCGACGAAACGTCCACGTTGAAATCGCCAAGTGGAACGCAAACACCAATGGCGGCCGGATTCTGCTAACCACGACGCCGAGCTAACTCGAGATATCGAATGCATGCGACAACGGCGAGCCGAGGAGGAGGCGTTGGGGGCAGAGCAGCGTGAACGTGGCAATGGCGGGAACGCGTTCGCCGGGGCCAATGCCCGCTTTCGGCGGGAGTTTCTCGAGCGGCACTTTGGCTTCGGCTGCGACGAAACGTCCACGTTGAAATCGCCAATTGGAACGCAAACACCAATGGCGGGCGGATGCTGCTAACCATTACGCCGAGCTAACTCGAGATATCGAATGCATGCGACAACGGCGAGCCGAGGAGGAGGCGTTGGGGGCAGAGCAGCGTGAACGTGGCAATGACTGGAACGCGTTCGCCGGGGCCAATGCCCGCTTTCGGCGGGAGTTTCTCGAGCGGCACTTTGGCTTCGGCTGCGACGAAACGTCCACGTTGAAATCGTCAAGTGGAACGCAAACACCAATGGCGGGCGGATGCTGCTAACCATTACGCCGAGCTAACTCGGGATATCGAATGCATGCGACAACGGCGAGCCGAGGAGGAGGCGTTGGGGGCAGAGCAGCGTGAACGTGGCAATGACTGGAACGCGTTCGCCGGGGCCAATGCCCGCTTTCGGCGGGAGTTTCTCGAGCGGCACTTTGGCTTCGGCTGCGACGAAACGTCCACGTTGAAATCGTCAAGTGGAACGCAAACACCAATGGCGGCCGGATTCTGCTAACCACGACGCCGAGCTAACTCGAGATATCGAATGCATGCGACAACGGCGAGCCGAGGAGGAGGCGTTGGGGGCAGAGCAGCGTGAACGTGGCAATGGCGGGAACGCGTTCGCCGGGGCCAATGCCCGCTTTCGGCGGGAGTTTCTCGAGCGGCACTTTGGCTTCGGCTGCGACGAAACGTCCACGTTGAAATCGCCAAGTGGAACGCAAACACCAATGGCGGCCGGATTCTGCTAACCACGACGCCGAGCTAACTCGAGATATCGAATGCATGCGACAACGGCGAGCCGAGGAGGAGGCGTTGGGGGCAGAGCAGCGTGAACGTGGCAATGGCGGGAACGCGTTCGCCGGGGCCAATGCCCGCTTTCGGCGGGAGTTTCTCGAGCGGCACTTTGGCTTCGGCTGCGACGAAACGTCCACGTTGAAATCGCCAAGTGGAACGCAAACACCAATGGCGGCCGGATTCTGCTAACCACGACGCCGAGCTAACTCGAGATATCGAATGCATGCGACAACGGCGAGCCGAGGAGGAGGCGTTGGGGGCAGAGCAGCGTGAAGGTGGCAATGGCGGGAACGCGTTCGCCGGGGCCAATGCCCGCTTTCGGCGGGAGTTTCTCGAGCGGCACTTTGGCTTCGGCTGCGACGAAACGTCCACGTTGAAATCACGAAGTGGAACGCAAACACCAATGGCGGCCGGATTCTGCTAACCACGACGCCGAGCTAACTCGAGATATCGAATGCATGCGACAACGGCGAGCCGAGGAGGAGGCCTTGGGGGCAGAGCAGGCACGACGCAAAGAATAACTTCACTAACGTGGCTGCCAATTTCGCGCGCGCTTGGCTGCGACGTAGAGAACGACGTAACTGACAGCGCAGCCAATGGAGACGTTTAGAGAAACATGGGACGAACGGTTTTTCGTTGCGCCTAGCCATATACAGCTTTCGCTGCAAATGTGTCCGACTCAACGGTAGTAGTCGTTCACGTAATATGAAGCATTCATGATTTGTAGATAATGGTTGCATCAGTAATGTAAGTGTTTTGTATCGAAGGCTTACGTTGACATTATACTATGCTATGTTTATATTTCTAATTAGTAAGCTATAATATTTTAATGGTAAGATAAACGATTGGAAACAAACTAATAATTAGTGGAAAGTACCCAGTGACCCCCCGTGCACATAACCAGTGCACACACCCAGTAATCCGTGTGGCACAAACTTTAGCCTGCACTATCCCCAGGACTGGCCCACAGAAACGGTTAGATAGGCTCTACTATCACTGTTATCCGCCCACTTAAGCAACGAGATTCACGACCCGACCGTCCGCACTCGGCAAAAAGTGGCTGCACTCGGTGAAAAATGTTTCCCATTAAAGACACTGGCATATATAGTTAAATTCATGGTAAAGGTATGTTAACTAAAGCTGAGCCAAAACTATTGCTTTTAGGCAGGGTGCATGTTTGGGGCAGGTTAGCTATTTGAAAATGCTGCAGCTTTCAATAAGGTGATTCCAGTCCTTTAAGCTTGGTTTATTGAAAGACTGTTAAGAGCGTTATTTAATTTTTAGGCATTATATAATCTCTGCGTTATGTGCTTAATCCCTGCGAGGGCAGCTGTACGAACAAAAAAAAATTGCACTCTTGCACAAAGTTGGGCATCGCGAAAATCTATGATGAGTGCCAAGAATAAGGTGCCACAAAAATGTTCTTCCAGTAGTACCTGCTGTACGACTGTAATTATTAAGAACGAAGCTTGCCGACTAAATCTGACAAACTCAGAGGTGTTACGGCATCCAGTGAGCACCCGGCTTGCTTTATTTCCCTCCTGATCATACCTTCACAAAAAAGAGGTTTCGAAGATTCGGGAAGGAATGGAACGTCTGAAGACAATAGTCCTTTATAACAATAGATGTCATGCCTCTGCAACGTCACCGGTACAATGACCTGCGATTGAGCGGCAAAATCACTGGCCTAAATAGCATCTTGCAACTCAACAGTGTTCTCTTTATCCTGAAAACAACGATAATCAATGCAGGAGCAAATGTGGGGCATACGAAATACAATGTGCTGCCAAAAAAGATACAATCTTTTTTCCCAGAAATCTAGCCTAATTTTGAGTTTTGTTGCACGTGCATCGATTACAAAGAAAATTTTTTGTATCATTGCTATTCGCTTGCTTACTAGATAGAAAATTGAGCCAGGAAACATCTCTAATTCTGTTAGTGCAGAAACTTACCTATAGCTTTTTAGCGCTATTCGCGGTTTGGGAAATATTCAAGTTGAACCTGCTTCTATGACCATAACTTGAACAAAACAAATTCAATGAATTCAGACGAGCGTCTCAGGTAAGTCATTTCCTTCGAAATGTTCAATTTTCCTCAACTTTTTTTTCTTTCAAGTCAAACATTCATGTGCCGCAGGATTGCTTTCGCCTTAATGGCAACTCTATTAAAAGCTCTGGGAGTATTATCGGCATGCTATTCTTTCAGCCGACAGCCCGCACCCAGCGGTACCACCGTGCTCATTACGGCGATATCACCGTAAGTAACCAAACAGCTGTTCTCAATGAGATGAAATAGCGCACATTTGAGCAAGAAGTGCGTCTGAGCCACTAAAGTACAGTGATCCTATAAAACCGCCCTTAACGTGTTTCGGCCAAAGGACCTAATGCTTGAGACAATTGTGGAGTATTTCTTTAAAGCAAAAAAAAAACGTTAGCAATCAAAGTTAGAATCCCAAGTTTTGTGGCTGGGAGAATGGTTAGACAATTACCTGAGTTTGCGATAAATGATCGGAAGTAATTACGAACTCCGTTATGAAGCGGGGCTGTTACAATATAGACTGCGATTTCTTTTGTAGTGGCTTATTTATACAACGCAGTGATAACGTACCAGGAGAACAGTAACTAATACGGCGTAATAAGCATTCGTTCTCCCTTTTTCTTTAAGAGAATGCAATTGGTGCGCATGAAGAATTCTAATGTACCATGGTGCACAAGCTGCGCGAAAACAGCACAAGCAAAAAAAAAAAATATTAAGGAGCTCTCTAATCACAGACATGCAGCGTGGAGTGGTATCAATGCATTTCATTACTAGAACAAGCACTTGCTAATTCTCTCGCTTGGTTTAAGACCAGCATCCGTGTATTCCCAACTTTTCTACGTGACTACAAGCAATGTTCCGCATATCACTGGCAAAGCTAAACATCATGACCTTGGCTAAATGAACACGAAAAGGAATTGCATAGCGAGTAATTAATGCTGCGTAATAATACTGCCACTTCTTGCTTTTTTTATTGTGCATGGCTTTTTTTTTGGTGTTGTTGCTCTTGCTTTGTATTTTTCAGCCATGTTGCCATTCAGATATGCTGAGTAAGTTTCTTTTCACGTCTGATTTGCGTCACTCTTGAGCCCCTGTCATCACGTGGTCAGGAGCATTTCATATTCCGCCAAACGAGCGTAAAAAATTTTGTGATAAAAAATTTCAAGAGATGCGTGCTCGAACGGCACGTGCATAAAATATGCACTCTACAAAACAGAAGAAAGCATCGACCGATTACCCAAGGCACAGTGAGCGCAAATTGGAGTTTTTATCGCTATAAACTTTGTATTTCCTAGAGTACCCTTTCGGTATTTTACATAAAGTGGTGCAAAATGGTTCATTGTTGGGATTTTGACGCCCCGCTTGTACGATGCCCTACGGGCCTCTAAGGTATATCAAGTAAATAAATAAATAAATAAATAAATAAATAATATAAAGGGGAAAAAGTATGAAATACGGAAATGCAGTCCTTCAACACGGGTAGTTAATTGATGAATAATATTGTGACAGGCTTATCGGCAATTTAGGCTAGCTGAATCAGTATAAGCACTCACCTTATCAAGAGAGTCGCGGCTACCGTTACGTTCGTGGCATCTTACAAACCCCTCTCGTGGACGTAACATTAATACATAAAGAGGCAATGTAAGTTAAGCATGCAAAGGAGTGAAAAACACAATCATAGGACATAATAAACCAAGAAAAACAATTAGCAACTCAAGCAGCAGTGCGGAGGTGCCTGAATATTAGCGAGTTACGTTGACTGGCTATTTTGATTTGGCTGTGAACAAGGGGGGAGGGGACATCGAAGGGCCAACGACTGCCTTTTTTTATATACCAAAACAAAATAAAGCGCATAGTGAGTGCACCATTTACGTAATCCCCGCTTGAGCATTTACCCGAGGCAGAAAAGGCACTTTAGATTTACGACGACACCCTCGTTCGATGCCTGCAGGGCTGGTTAAGTGAGAAGTCATTTTTTTTCTTTCGTTTTTTATGTTTTTTGGGGGGCCTAGAGTGTAGATAGTCCACTGCTGATCGTGTCAAGCCATTTTGAGGCAGACAGAATTCACAGAGCAACGTATTGCAGAGCAACCCCCGGGGTAACCATGGATTTGCGCCGGCGCGGGCGATAAGTTGCCCTTTCTTTACCGGCACTTTCTCTTGCATTTGCTTAGTGAAGACATAAAATAAAATAAAAATCTAACCCTCTTCAATACTTAGCAAGGTGGCTGACTGGGCTAGTTAAATCCAGATTGAGAATTGGTACCTATTATTCGATGCAGGCGACAGTTATTCATCAGCGTTATTGTGAAATGTTCCTTCATGCAAACCTTCTTATGTTTAATTTTGTAGACATGCGTAAATATAAACTTTACAATGAATCGTCAGGTGGAAGTGATCGCTTGTCCCATCTCGTCCCCCCCCCCCCCCCCCCTGTTACCAGGGTGAAGGAAGGTGACTTGGAGGTCGGTTGTGAATTTATCGCTTCACCTTTGTCCGCAATTTTTTTTCTCGTTCTTCCGTTGGGTCAACCATTTCATGTTATCTGATCTTGTCTATATAGAAGACCCAATTTGAGGTCGTTAGGGAGCCATGCACTTATCCAGAAGGCTGACGCGTAGAGCCACTGTGTTTCAGTCATGGTGGGCAGCTGCTACTTTCGGGGCGCACTTTTACGCACCCTGGAAATCTGTTTACATTTCGATGAGTGGCTATATGTCTCTCATTATTCCTCCTTCTATAGCATCCGCCTCCGCATAGCTTGCAGCTTAAAACCATACCTTTGTGACATTTTTATAGGTTTATATTCTGCGAGTCTACTGTGAAATGAGTCCACATTGTCAGCGCCCAAAGCTGCTGTGTTTTTTTAACGTTCCTCTCTAAAGCACTCCGGAGACAGAATTACCGTCTTCCTTTCCGGTTTTCATCGCCACAATTCTCGTGCATCCATCAATAGCAAAGAAGAATGACTGCTTTTAACGCCTTACTTTTTCTTTCGCAGTTCACTAAAATCCACGTGCATGACTTCAAGTAGCCCAGTAGAATGTATCGATATGATCATCTTGTACCCACGGACTCTATGTTGTTATTCTTTTACCGGCACTTGTGACACATTATAATATCATGTCAAACGTCTTTCTTCATGCGATTCCATGTACATATTTACGCCACCTTTCAATAAGTTGTCCAAAATTCATCACGTCTGTGAGGCTCAGAGCGTGTTCTGATAAAGTTGCAACACGTTGGGTATACGTGATTCTGGTAGCCGAAGCCGTGCACTGTACAGCTGCATATCCTGAGTGCCTTCCCTAAATCTATGATATTAACCCATTGAAGTGAACTTTGTGTTCGTATATGCAACCTTAATTGGGCACCTGCGTATAAACCTTTTCTCGTGGCAGATGAGAGACGTGAGGCGTGAGTAGTTTATTTCATGCCATTCATCGTGCAAGTCGGCCTTTTTGTTGGGCCAAGTTCAGAACGTGGATGAGTGCATGATTATAAGTGAAGTATTTAAAGTGCTGGCCTTCTAAAGGGGCAGAAATAACCCATGTCATGGCCATGCTTAATGGCCTTACTTAATGGCCCGTTAGTTCGGTTACAGCTGACGAATGGAAAGTTGCTTTTATCCAAGTTTTTTTTTGCATTGCTTTTATTGAGGGTAATATTATGGACGCTCAAGGTGCACTCGCACCATCACAGACTGTAGCGCTATTGACGGCCCAAGTAAGGCCTGCTTGTGGAGGGTTAGGTCATTAGAGACGCGGGATACGCACATTGCACTTGCCTGCAAAAACTACGAGGCCAACTGGACGCACCTTCAAGATCCACTAAGGCTGCGGGAACAACGACAGTGTGCTGCCTCCCACTGCTAACATGAGCGTTAGGCGCAAAAATACTAGCTTTCCTGCCGAGCAGCCGTGTGCATATTGCACCATCATGCATAACCGACAGTATAGAATATAGACAAGGTCCATGTAAATAGGTCGCGAACCTTGAAATGAAAGTATGCCAAAACCTATCGCCAGAGATATCAGTTAGTGGTGCACGATTGAAGCGCGATAGGTGATGGGGGGGGGGGGGGGGGGGAGGGGACACACTGAAACTAGGAAACATCTGTGAAAAACATATGACCAAACATTTTGCATCCGAATACTGTCATTCGAGTAAATATTCTGTTTCAAATATTCTTTGTTGTACTAAAACAACAAATGATACTTTTGTTTCTATTTAACAATTTATTAGTTCGTTCCCTTGACCCCTACCAACCAGTTACTCCGGCGCAAGAGTTGGCAAGACTGCGATCTAGCTATTATGTCGTGCGGAATGGCGTTGCTCACTAGAACGCGGCGATTTCATCCGAGTTCTCCTCGTCAGGATGAACTCGATTTCATTCGAGTTCATCCGCCTCAGCACCGTCGAAACCCGGGCGTTGTAATGGCCTCGAACGTGTTGCTGCTCAGGCCGCAGACTCACGTTGCCTCGTCGCTTCGGGATCGGGAGCTTCCACTCGACGCTGCCGTTGCGCTTCGACTTTCTGAGCCCAGAGTTCGGGGTCGGCTTGTTAACGCTGACGTTCCACTTCGGCGTGCCGAGTCCATGTTGCTTCCGTAGAAGTTTCCTGCCGACGTTGACGTTTACGTTCGGCTTCCCTGGCCCGAAGTTCGGGGTCCGCTTGCCGACGCTGACGTTTACGTTCGGCTTCCCGAGCCTTCCTCTGCTACGCGGCGGTGGCGCTGCCGCTGCTACCAGCGCCGACGTTGATGTTGTTCATGGCGTTTCGCACATCGTTGCACAGAGACAATGACGGAGGCACAGCGAACGCAGCGCTTTATACTGCGCCCGACACTTGCGCCGCCAATCGGCGTACCCTTAGAGAGAGAGTGAGAGAGAGTTATATGCAATGATTTGTTGCACCGCACCTGTGGCGGAGAGGGGGAGAGGGGAGGAGAGCGCACACCTGCGTAGGAGAGGAGAATGAGGGAGAGTTGCGCAAGCGCAGTATGGGTGCGGACGCCGCAGGGCGGACACTGCCCCGAGCATGACATGCTCTCGCATCTTAAAATCACAGTTTCGCCTGAAAGGCGAAGCATCAATTGCGATAGCAAAATAGTAGAGAGCTAAACGGAGTAAGGATAGTAGTTTTATCGGCTGTATAAACTTGGAAACATTCGCTTACTAACTGAATTAACAAGCATGGTGTCACCGCGCACAAGCAAACATGAATAGATCACACCCGATGACCGCACACGACTGCTGTCAAAACACTGGCGTGAGCAAGCGCGCCAGCAGCAGCGAGCGAAGGTCTATCACTTCAACGGAAACTGAGCAACGAAAGCACAGCGCATACAAAGGTAGGAGCCGTGTTGCAGACGCTTTCAAGATACGAGGCGCGCGACCACCCGCCGCCGCACTCAGTACAAGTACGCAGTTGCTCGCAGCGAACAAACTGCACCCCCTCTCTCACGCGCTGCCTTCCCGATTTCCTCCTTTCGCCTCTGAAATTCCAGTTCCCCTTGCTCCCGGTCGCAAGATTCGCATTCGATGCCGCAGCTAACGTCGCCTCCCCTCCCTCCCTCCCTCCCATCCCCCCATGGCCTTTCGCACAACGGAAGACGTCGTGTTTGCTCTCCGCCGTGCGTTCGCTCTGTGAAAGCGGGCGAAGGACGTGTGCTTTCACTCGCACATACAGCATATGGTGCGTGGCGATGATTTTATCGCCGTTGGAGTTCATACGAAACTTCAGGGCGACGACGACGGTGAGGGCGGCGGCAGCAATGCGCTTGGAGTGTCCATATAATTGCTATCGCGATAAAGACACTAAGGTAATGCAGAATTACATGGCTCATGAAAAGCTCACCTAATGGCTCACAAAGCACCGATGTAATGGACGTGACAGCTGAGTGCGAAATACTATTTGCCGTCTGGAACGCGCAAACTACACAGAAGCGTAAGACTTCGTTGTTAACATGGCGGCAGACGCCGCGCGCATCTTTTTCAGACAGCCGTTGTCGGCTAGCTCTTTGCGCTGGTCGGGGCTAAAATCTGCTGTGGCTTAGCTTAGGTCGGGACTAAAATTCGCAGTGGCTTAGCTCAGCTATGCCAGGATTACAGTGTACTAGAAGAGTTGTAGTGCGCTCACAACGCGGCAGAGCTTGACGCACTTCGTGTCGCCGCCGACAGGTGGCGCGGTTCGCAGCGTCACCTGAAACTTTCCTACGCGTCGCGGTAGAACAGCTATCGGGTGTTGCTGTTTTCACCATATAAAAGTAAAATGCACGACGTGCAGCGCACGAAAGTGCTTTTGGTGCACCTTCGCAGTGTGCAGTGAAATAAATTACTATTGTTGCGGCTGATCTACATAGGGTTGGCGTTGTTTTGAGCCGGAGGCACGCATGAACTAGCCTTGCTATTCATATGCTGTTCTGTTAAAGGCCTGATACGACCGCTGCAGTCACGGAATGGGCACTCGAGTTTTTTCTGCAGCTGATCGATATTTGATTTAAATGGTCAGTTTGGTTTCGCCACAACAACCGCACATAGGTGTTTCCAGCACCACCGCGCCGAATTTAACTACGACTTAATTTTTTTTCGCAGGTAAAGCGTGCAGCGCCTTAGACATTTTCACGGTGTCCCATCTATTCACGAAATATTTAGGTATCACTGCTGCACAAGTTAAGCTGGTTAGCTGGTTATTTATGTATTGCATCTTTCGTAACGTTAATGCGATATGAAATCGAAAGGATGAAAATACCAGGTACACCCGTGAGCAAAAGTATACGGACCACAAGGTCACTGAAACAACTCAATTTCTTAGTAATAAACAAGCGTAAATTGAAATTGACGAGTACACTGGAAAGCTCGCAATACCAAGATTAGACTGCAGTCCTAAATTTCAAGTTGCATTCGCCGGTAGTTGAAACAAACGGCTTTATCGCGTAATCCCTGGTCCGTATACTTTTGCTCACGGGTGTACATTTATGCAATACCAATGTTTATTTACAACGAAATAAAGAATGATCCCGGAAGCGCCGGGAGCAGCCGGTGAAAACTCCGAATAGCTACTGTCTTGTGCGCTTCGGCTTTTCTTCGCGGGTGCTTCGTCCCTTTCACACCTTTTCCTTTTGTTCCTGGGCTTAGGTGTCGTCTTCATCAGGTACTGTGGTAAATTCGGAAGAATCGTGGGAACAGCGTTTTCTGATAGCAGTGGCAATTGTCACGAGGAATGCACACCTCTTTGCATTCTATAAGGTGCACAAGTCCCTAATGATGGATCGCGGTTCGAAGTGTAACTCACAGACCGCGCAAGATTCCTCCAGTGTCTTATCTGCACGGTTGAGGTTCCTCTCCCATTACTTTCGCCATTCTTCATCACGTGGAACGCTGAGCAAAGACGCCTTTGGTGCATTTTTCACGCGACTTTAGCCAGTTATGCACTCGGGTGCAAAACAGTAATTACGACGGCGGCTAGCCATTCTCACTCACTCAGAGTGCACATTGAGTATACAAAGCGTCAAGCACGGAGGATACTGCTGAAAACGCCGGCGGGACTTGCAGTCGAGAGCCGACAACGTCGATATTAAGTGGTTTGTTTTCAGTAAGGTAAGGTTGGCGCTATCTTCTGCAGCCCTTGAGGTAGAACGGTCAACGTCGCGATCCAACAGAACGCACTCCATACCAAGCAAGGGAAGTTTTCAGGAGAAACTGGCGGCAGCGCCTCTGGCGGGCGCCTGAGCAGTCGACGCTGAGTGCGCCGTGGCGCCGCGGCGCAGGGATACGGCAGTGAGCACACTGCCCCTATTCTAGTACACTGTAGCCAGGATATACGTAGCGTGAGCTAAGTCGGCCACATTGCTCAGAACCGGTAGACCTGGTGGCATGGGCGGGTAACGATACCCATCGGTAACGCTAAAGAGTGGAATCTTCTGCATAACGAGAAAGTTCTTGCACGTTGTACAAACCCGCGCCACAGTTTCACTCCACTCAGGCGGTGCCGCTAAACTCAATGTTTCACGCATGGTACTACTTACGGCCGTCAATGCTTTCATGTGCCACGGTCTTTCACACACGTCGCACACATATCCAAACGGATTTTTTTACGAAGTCCCTCTCGAAGGTCCAAGTCACACTGGCGCTTTCGCTAAGTTTCACCGTATAGTGAGTCAATCGGCGAGCCTTGACGTTATCGACGGCGTCTTGTTGTTGCTGCTGCTGAGATGATCGGGCACGTCGCTCAGCCTCCTGGCGACGCCGCTTTGCTAGACGTCCCCCCCTTTGCTCCAGTGTCTCTGAAGCACGTTTAGCCTTCTTCTGTTCGTTCTTCCTACGCTCAACCGCTGATTGCCAGGCAACTACTTCGGGATCCGATGAGTTAAGCTTCTCCGCTATTCTGCGTCGCTGAGCCGCAATTTCGCTCTCCTTCTCCATGGCCATACCACACTGGCAAACGCCCAGCGCAAACGAGCAAACGCCCGGCGTTTTCGCAAAGCCGCGCACACGCCCGGCGTGCCAGCTGTGCACCATGGGACGTCGCTGCTCCTCGCGCAAGCGCAGCACGGCTCTCCAGGAGCCACGCGAAACTGCTCAACCTCGGCTAGTGTAGCTCACGCTACAAAACGAACGCGCTACTGACAAATCTCCGACTAATCGGCGGAGCTTCTGAAGCTGTCCGAGCAAAATCGAATGTGGCACAGTAGCCCCAAGTAGTCCGGCACTGTCAGGGACTGATCATCGTAGGGCACAGTGCCGTCACGGCATCGACGGCGCCCACGCGAGTTGGCTGCAAAACCGATGATGGCAAGTGAACGCACCATCATCAATTCGTTCGGAAGCGGAGCCAGGCCAATGTTCTGCGTACTGCTGCAAGCATTAGCGTTGTGAGCACAAAATGAGCTTTACAGCTTCGCCAGAAATGTGGATCGAGTGGTGCTGATGCGAACTAGTGGCAGTGTTGTCGATTATTGGGTCCGGTGGCGCAGTTCCAGCCCGACGGTGCGGTGAAGCGCAGACAGTTCAAGATAACGCGCGCTGTGCACACTAGTGTCTGCCACGGTGTCTGCAACGCCTTCGCAATGGAGCTGTGAAGGCACAAAGTAGTGCTTTGGCACGCGAGACGCCAATATCAGCTTTCTCGCGCTTTAAGCACTGTAAGTAAAGATGGTTTGCACAGACGTCGTCGCGGCTGCCATCTTCCTGTGGAAGCCCGTCGATAAGAGGCGTAAACAAGAAACTTGACAGCATGACAAGTGCGTCTTGCAGAAAGCGATGTAGCGATAACAGTGAATAGCGGTCTTCTTCATAAAGCTGAACGATGTGCGAATGATAACACGGTGAATTGATGAAATCGTGACCGTTATGTTTGATACTAAGCACTACTAGCATGGTAAGAGCTGCGTTCGTGGCGCCGCTTGAGAACTATGAACAACTGAGAGTGCTTAAATGTAAACGCTTATTCGCACATTTCCGGCATTCTCTGCTTGTCGATGATTCAGATGTGTACTTGATGTATTCTTTTCCGGTTTAACGCTGTCTACTGCTCATGACTAACTTTTTCAATTAAGGTTCGGCGTATTCTGTTGAAGACCACTCGTGATGGTTTGTGCTTCACCAGGTTGTGAATGTACAAACTACGCTAGAGACGCAACTAGGCGTCATTTTTCGAACCACTTAGAAGTACTGCTAAATTGAAATGATGGGAAAAAGCGCTGCACCTAGAAGACAGAAAGCTGAACCCGAATGGAAAGGTACGTGATCTGCATTTTCGTAAATTTGACATTTCTTAAAGTGGTATCGTCATGTTTTTGGTGCATGAAATTTGCTTTTACCAAGGGCGAAATGGGAACTCAGGCCCGGTACCATTCCACGTGGCAGCCGCCTATAGAGCCAGGCTGCCTCGCTTCGCAGGGATACTTTTCCGCAGATTTCTTTCCCTCTTCCCCGACATCTCTGCATTTCCTATCATTAAATTTTTCTCTCTCCTCGATTGGGATGTCCTTGAGAAAGTAAGGCCCGTTCAACGGCTACTGTCCATGCACGTTCGCAAGCTCGTAACGAGGAAACAGATGATGCAGCCTATTTAAAAAAAGCGTAATGTTCAATGAGTTAGACATAATCTCTTTAGTGTTCTACTCTTTCCGTGTGGTGCAAGAGAGTCTGCTTTTGTGAAAAACCATTGTTATAAATAAATGCTTAGTCAGCGCTGTTGACGGCCCTAGGAAACTGCACAGGCTGATCTCATGCGTATTTCATAGGGCATCCCTGAATTATAAAATTTATTTAATGAAGCCCATGAGGTCAACGGGTGTGAAGGCATTAAGGCAGGTCATTCAAGCGCTGAGCAAGTGCACCAAAAAGAAAGAAATTGTACTGCTCATAAAACCATGGCTGATATTTCCTAAATGTCTTGGACATTAAAAAAAGAACTTCTTCAAGAGAAAGCACCCAACGTGCACAAAAGTGTCCAGTCCAAAACAGCAAAAGCTGAGAAGCTTGGCATTTGGAAGAACACGAGAGTTGTTATAAAGAGAAAAAAAAAATGTTGGGGCCGGGCCATGTAATGCATAGTGCACATAGCCAGTGGACCATTATAATAACAGAATGGGTGCCTAGAGGACGGAAGCTCAGTCGAGGATAGCAGAAAATTAATTGGGGTGATGAATTAGCAAATTTGCAGGTGCAAGTTTGAGTCACCTAGCACATGACAGGGGTAATTGGAGATCGCCGGGAGAGGCCTCCCTCATGCAGTGGACATAAAAGTAAGCAGATGATGATCATTTTACGAAGCATTACGGAAGACTTCAGAAGAATGTGTGCAGAATTATCTGGAAAGCATTTCGCAGAAGCAGGTATAAAAAAAAGAAAACCAATGCAACACAATGAAAAAAACGCAGGTGTACTACGCATTGCTTCCCCGTAAAGAACCTCTATTGGTCAAAATTATTTCGCGACCCCTTTTACGATGTGCCTCATAATGAGATTATGGTTGTCGCTCAAGAAACCAAAGAATTTTTTTCTAAATGAAAGGTATTCCCTCAACTTCAATACTTAACTCAAATACCATCTGGATGTAAATCTTTCGAAAAGTACCGAGACACCAATTCATCAACTGCGCCCTCCCACAGCACACAGCAAACATTTTCCATACCTCATAAAACGGGCTTCTTCCCCGGATTGCTCAAGTGGCATGGTCAATGGGAATGTTCGCCATCTACGCCTTGAATGCCCCAGATATCCGACGCAATGACGGCAACCAGAACAAGAGCTACACTCCATTGATCCTCACCGAACTTTCTCACTCGCAAAATTGGTGGGCCCATGGCGGTCGAAAATTACTCAGCGAAAAGCATTGAACGCCCTCGAACATTTTTCGAAGACACAGACATGCTGATAAATTACTAGATATCACACAAAATAGTCACACAGTGTAACTGCAACATGTTTCTATTATTTGCTATCATTAGTGCTTGTTTATCACGTGTTATACTTTTTTGTATTCTGCATTGTCTCATCTGTTCACATGCTCATCACAGTCTACATCACGGCCGCTTGTGCGTGTTTATGACTTTGTTTACAAACTCATTGTGGTGGGACTTGTCTTTTTTGCCTTTGATATTTTTGTTTTTGTAGGTGTCTAGCACTTATGTGCTGTGGATTTATTGCCCTGTGACGTTGTTTCTTTTCATTTTTTCAGTGCACAAATTTTTTATACTGTTGTTTATGCTATGCGAAAAGGAGTAGCCATCACCATTATATGTTGACTACATATATTTCTTTTTATTTTCATTTCAATAAAATAAAACGCATACACCCTTTCATATGACATTTCGGAAAATCGACGCGTCAGTTCCCTGCAGAGCGAGCTGTTCAGCCGAATGACAGTCGAAATGTATGTCCATCAGGATGGCAATCCAAAATCTAAAAAGCTGCTAAGTGAACTAAAAAAACCCTCCGATGTTGAGACATATCCTGAGACCATATAAGCACAATATTGGTGGAACTTGTTTAAAAGCCGTCCGAAAGCACGCGCAAGGGGATATAAACCATCGCACAATCGGAACAATATTTCAGGATGAGCTAAAGCTGAAGCAGGGATGTGATTTTAATAATTCGACTTCGAAAGTCGACGGCTTTGTCGACTTTGACAGCCCTAATAAAGAAGAATGCAGACTATCATGCTCTGGTTTTTATGTTGCTCCCCTTTTTGGATGTCACAGCTTCTGCGTTAACCATTAATATGTTAAGCTATCAAAATTTTTTTTCGCCTGGACAAGGACTCTAAAGTGTGTTTTCATATTTTCTTCACTGAACTTAAAAAGCCCAGAGTGCTCGTGGCACCGAACTGTAATTAGTTTCCGCCGTGGAGTTCATAGCAAATATTTCTCATCTAACTAAGCAATACCAAAAAGGTGCGTTTTCTGTCACCATCAATTTAGTAAGAAATGGATCACAGTCCTGCAGCTGTGAAACAATACTCAAAAATATCAAAAATTACAATGTTAGGACAGGTCAATTTACAAGTTCTTGCAAAATAAAGTTCCCCAGGGGACCTTTTTTTAAGCATGAAGCATTTTTTAAATCTTATATTCTCGTTTGACGTGTTCAAACGACCTTTAGCTAACAACAGGCTGAAACACCGCATCACCCTTGTATGATGTTCATAAGAAGCAGCAAAGTAGCCCAGCCGCGCACAGCCATCGCGCGCTGACAAATACAGTACTTTCTTTAAGCTCATTACCGTGTTGTCAAGGCGCTTGAAGTCTGCAGCGGTGAAAGGAAAAAATTAATTACTGCGTCATCCGGTATCCTTATTTGCAGCTTTTCCGTTTTATGTTTAGAACTGTGCTGTGTCATGCTAACCAGATTACATACTCAACGTTGCGGACCTCTCTTAATAAAATAAGCCCTTTTCCTTTTATGTACAACTTTTCCTCGCGAAACGCCGCCGGCGACTAGCTTGGGCTAAGGCGGAACCAGTCCAGCGTAAAGCAAAATTTAATTTTCAGCGCTGTCGGGGATGCGCCGTGTTTCCCGTCAGCTCGCTAGTCCGGGCTCACCTGTCATTGTCTGGTAATGTTTTCTTCAAGGTTGACTCGGTAATTTCGTTCATATAAGCCACGAACTTGCAAGTTAAAGGACGCCCTTACACGTGTCTTGCTTATCCGAACGATAGACTGATAAAGTAATTTGAAAGCCTTAAATAGTCCTGAATAAGGACGAAGGTTATCCTACCAACTAAAAGAATCATGGTGAAAACGAGCGCAAATTTACATTAATGAAGAAATAAAATAGAACCACATTAGCGCAACACTCAGTACTAAAATGTATTGAAAACCTGGCAACACACACATGTGTGTATAGATATAATCACCCTTATAACATATGTAATGCAAGCAAGCGAAACGTAAGTAACAAGTAAAAGCGCCCTGTACATTTGTAACAACACTTCTATAGGCAGATACAATCAAAATGTTCGCCACTTATCGGGAAAAGCTATTTCATTTTCCGTTATTGCACTTACCTGTGTATCGTCAACCCAGGTTGAAGATGCGCCAGGCAAGGCAATCTGCACTGCCAAGCACAAGTCGCAGTCTGTGAACTGTAAGACAGATATAGTGTATAAGCTGCCGTTAATGTAAGGCCGTAGCTTTATAGGAAAGTCAGATGGGTGCTTCAATGTTTGATTGAATGAACACGAAAACAGCACTAAGAACAACAAGCTGACAAACATGAACAAGTAATGCCGCGCATGCTTGTTCTTGTATGCCGCACAATGCTAACACTAGCATCATTTCGCGACCAAAATATAGTGTAGCTCGCTGGATTATTCAAGCACACCACATCCACAAGACAAAAAACCCATACATCCGGCATCTGCCAATTGCTTCAAAAATGTAACGTTGGTTCTGCATAAGTAGCAAACGTGTTCATTGTATGTGCACATGTTAAATATCTAAAGGGTGCTTTCATCTTTACTTGTAACGTATTGCTTGTGCTTACTTCTTACTTTTGACAAGTAGAATATATATATATATATATATATATATATATATATATATATATATATATATATATGTATATATTGCTAGGTCTTCAATGAGAATTTGTTTCTGGTGAGCGCTTGCGTATGACGATTTTTTCTTTCTTTCCTTTTTTCTTGGGTGTGAAGTTGAGCTGCTTTTCGACTATGAATCACACTAACCAGCCCAAATGTCGGCTTTCATGAGCAGGCAAGAAAGTCGCTTTGTGTTTGATGCTTTTAACAGAGGAGCTGTTTATGACGAGCGTAATCTGTATGTCGTAGATAGAAAAAATCCGCGTCATCTCGCGTTGCCAAGTAACCGCCGGCTCAGATGCGCGCTCGCTTCGCCCTACACAGACACGGCAAGGTAAGTGCACCTGGTATAGCGAAGATTCCATAGAAGCCCATACGTTCAAAACATGGCGGCTTATCGGCGGTTCATGGGGCTTAGCGCCATCTGTGTGAGGAGGGAGCACTTCCGTCGGAAGGAAAAATAAGTTGACGTCATATCCTTTAAAAACAGAAGTGACGTCATTTTGCTCTCATAGGCGCGAAATTTGTTTTCGGAGGCCTGCCGTAGTGCTGTATATTCAAATTACCCGCCATTGGACTTTGTGGGCGTTGCGAGCTTTCAGCGCGGAAAGCGATGCAGGAAAAGGTCAGCCGTACGGGTGTCGAAGTCGCATCGCTGCACAGAACATACTTTCTTTGGAGGCCGACGAACGCTTCGAGCGTAAATTGCGTAGAGTGCTCGTCGTTTCGTCGGACGCCAAGCGCGTCGGTCAGCGCTGTCGCACGAAAACAACTGAAGTAAACAAATATCACACGGTCGCAACTCACAGGTTAAGAAACAATAAAACTACCCACGTCACCAAATTCAAACAAACGTCGACATGCAAAACAAGACAACATGTGAGGGGGGCGTATTGTAACAGGGGAATTTTACGAGCGCGCCTTTCCACGCACTCCAAGAGCTGCAGTGCATTGCAAGTGATAGCGGCATCAACGGCCGCTGCTATCGATGGGCGCTCTCACGGTGGGCGCTCAAAAGAATTTTTGACAATGATCAAGTAAAATGGAGTTGTATCTAATTTTCTCGCCATGGGTATATAAAATGCATTAGCAATTTTCCTTGAATGAATCTAACTGCGTCTCGCTTTAATTAAAAAACGCTTTTTTTTCTTTCCCAGTGTTTATAACCTCCAAACGTTAGTCGCGTTTCAATCGCTGCTTCCATAACCACCCTTGCTGATGTCGGTGACAATTGGTTTGGAACCACTTTTCGCCCGAACCTTCGCGACCTATGTGAATCGACCTTGGACACGGCTCTACGGAGCTCCCGCCAGCTCCGTGTTACTGTGCAAGCGCCGTGACATCATACCGGCGCGTCAGCGCACGCCGCCAGTACACTGTGAATAGTTTTCGCCCCACTTCCCAGACGACTTCGCCACCAGCTGTGCACTACTGCGCATGTGCCGCGAGTCAGACGTGACGCCATGGCCAACTGTGCATGCGCACCTTCGTTCCGTATGAAAACCGGTGCGCGGCTGCGGCGCGCCAGACGTAGGCATGGGGGGACCAAGGAAGGTTCGCACTGCCGAGGAAGAACGCTTACCAAGAATCACGGCGCGCTGCTAAGCGAGACTGCCAGCGTATACGGCAATTGGACCATGTAGGGGTGCGACTTAGCATTTGCCTTACATCGCTGTGCATCACTATGTAAAACTTCACATTAATTTCAATAACTTAGCATCACTTTGTAAAAGTTACCATCACTTCGTATAGCCAGGACCAGCTTGGAACCGATCAGCTCTGCTGTGTCTTTAGACTTGCGCCACTAGTGCAAGGTACCCCGAATGTGTTTTTTTCTATTCCTAAACCAGATGTGTAATATCACGGGACCAGGGAACGCATTTCTTTATTGCGTCAGACCAAGAAAAATGCGATATTTAACGCGTTTCTTTTCTTCTTTTTATGTATGGACAAGCCGCTTCGCTGGAAAAGAACAAATGTTGCAATATCTCCGTTAGGGTGTGGCAGGCAACGTAATTGCCATAAAGCGCCTTGCATACAACAGCAGGAAAGAAGGCCGCCTAATAGAAAATTTGCATCCATATAATAGGGCATAAATGCAGGCACCTTGCAGCACGCTTTAGTAGTTTGCAGTGCTCAAACGATCCCGGCGAAATCAAGCAAGCAGGCGGAAACTCGAAGGGCAAACGCAAGCATTTCTGGTTTCTTGGCAGAACCACGTGAAACAATATATACATATTTGTCTTCGTATTTTTTCGGGGGAGTGCGAAAAACAAGTTTCCTGCAACTGGAAGGCGTTTTGTCTGATTCTTATATTGGGGCTTGTTTAAATAGCACTGGGGCGGTGCGGCGCTGTGTCTTTAGGGTAAAGGCGAACGTGAACGTGAACAAAAAAAGCGCTCATGACCGATTGTTTTATTTCATGAAGGACTAAACTGTATGTGGATGCTCCCACGAAAACACACAACAAAAAACGCCCACGCAAAGAATACCTCGCGCAAATCATAAGCAGTTTGCGATGAAATATTGATGGTTGAACATTAAATGTGAAATCACACTAGTGAACTTAGCACCTATTGCTTCCCTTGAACTTGAAATTATCGTTCACAGACCTTTCTTTTTGTTGTTTTTGTTTTGTTTCATAGGCGCCCTCATAATCCGTCGGCAGTGGCGCCATCTATGAACTTTGTGCTTTCCCCGCCATGCTGGCTTGTGCGAACGTTTTATTATGTACAATGGGGACATACAAGACTGCTCCACTGGAGCATATGGCAACCTCCTAGAACAACTGATGTCGCAGCTGCTGTTAGGCGGCGACACAAGTTTATGGTAGCGTCGTCTTCACAACAGCTTAGCTTCCCCATATCTGAATGCAACTTCGATTTTATTTGTCTTAAAAAACGAGGAAAGTAACCGTGCCACGTGTTTCATTGTACAAGCTAGACCATAAAAGGCTCTCTTTCTGCTAAATTTGAGCAACAACACAGTGCCGTAAGCGCAAAATCGTTTTCTAAGCTTTTAAGCGAAATATATGCATGTCCGTTCGCCAAATATGCGCTCGGCTGCAGTTACTGGTAAGTGTTTTCGTGCTCGCACGGTGTACTTAGTAGGACATGGTGTCTTAAACATTGGGAATGGTTGTGTGAGACGTACTGAAGTGCTTCAATTCGGCATCGCCCGAGTTTCTTCTATCGGTGAGGCGGACAGAGCACCCAGTGCGATTTGTGCGCTCGTGTTTGAGCCTGCAATATGAGCATGTAGTTCTAATACCCGTGCCACACGGGCACAAAAAATGACATTCTTTCGTTAATGTCTTAACTTCCCTCAAGACATTTTCCTCGGCAGAGCTCCCACACATCCAAATTTAATGACATTTGATGTGGTGATGTCGACGAGAGCCTGTTATGAGGTGAGCAATTTTAAGCTACTAAATAAAAATTAATATGCATTTACAAGTTTACTTTGCGCCTTCTTGGATAGTGAATCATAAAAGCAAGCATACACAGTGCCGTTAGCTGTCTATTACAATTTACTAACGTCTGCTCTCGGGTTAGTTGGTACATTACAAGGAATGGCTTTAGGCACAAGAAATTAGACAGGGACGACAGAATAAAAGACACGGAATGGCGTACAGTCCGCAGCTGTGCCAGTCCGTGTCTTTTATTCTGTCGTCCGTGTCAAATTTTTTTGACCTAACGCCACTTCTCTCTATTACAACGCTACAACCGAGCATAGCAACTTAGGCCATTCCAAGTCAAATCCTAAGCCCGAAGTTAAGATGGCGCTGAACCCGTCGAAGCCGTTCCAACGCTTATCTGAGGAAGTTCAACAAGTACTGCTCCTTGCAGGAGCATTGTAGTTGAAAGTTATGCATACAATAATTTTTACATTGTAGAAACTTTTTCGAATACTCCTATTATACTGCACTGTGCAAGCTATGAAGTCGATGGTACGCATTTCTCAGACAAATGAGTTCTGGTGAAAGCATTAGATAAGGAATGACGTTCATGCAAGTGGCATATGGTTTGTCCGTGTGGTATCGCGCAAATGGCGTTAAAATTTAAGGCATTAGGAAGTTAATGCCATTTTCTGTACCCGTATGGCACGGGTATAAGCTGTGCTTTTGCAGCAATGTGTAAAGAAACAGACGCGACCATGGTAACCGCGTGGATACCCTTTGGCTACGGAATAAATTCAGCTGTTTACTTGGCAAGTGTTCAAAATGTTATGTGGAGGTATTGCTCGACTACCTCGTTCGTTCGGCGCGGTTTTAGCTTCTCAATAAGTTAGTTTGGTTATGTAATGTGTGCAGTGCGCGAGACAGTGCCGTGGCTGAGAAATGAAAAGAAGAGCACAACAAAGAATGCGAGCGCGGATGTGTTGTCGTTGTTGTTGTTAAAACATTTATTAAAATATCCATAGAAAGTTTTCACCCCCAGGAAAAGGATCAATCAGGGCGGGGGGAGGGATAAGAGAGGAGTTTGTTCAGATCTTGTTCATCATTTTTGAGTCTGGCAGAAATTGAAGTAGTGACTGCAATATGAGGTACCGTCCACCAGGGAGACCAGTGGGAAGGCGCCAGGCGTCCAAATCATGTGGCCCCAGAGAAGGGGGGAGGGTGGCTATAGCTCTTCTACTATGGGGCTGCTTGGCGAGAGCCGAGCAGCCCCAGAGTATACGTGGCTGATCCAGCAGCTGGATGTGAATTCTGCGCTGGATGGAAGAAGACAACGTCGAAGAGTATCCGGGACGAGAACGCGCGGCGGAAGAAGATAAAATAAAAATTCGTCGGACCTGCCACTCCGTGAAGATGGTTAACCAGCGAAGCTGAAACCTGCTGCCCCGATGTTTATCATTGGGTTAATCCCGAGGGTTCATTCAACCATTTCTCGATTATGACGTTACACACACGTTTGGCTGTGACAGAGAGAACGACGTCACTGACGGTATACCCGCAGTCCACCGTTGTCTCCTTGCCGCTTGCGATTGTTCAAAAGTATATTACTTCAAAATTTAATCTGTCCGTTACGTAAGACAATGAATGGCCCATAACCCGCTAAACGCGGCCTCCCCATTACGACGACAGAAGAGAAGTGAAATTCTACGCAGGAATGATGAGCGGCAACGCAGCCAACTGTGGAAGAAGACGACGACGACGAACGCGGGAGCAGTGGCACGAGCGCGTGCCGAGCACGAGGGCAGCCCAAGGGGTGCCAATGAACCAGCTGCGGAAGAAGACAACCACACTCGAGCCAATGTTGATGATGATAGTTTTTTGCGCACAGACGATTTCGCCTAGCCATACACGATTCCGCCTAGACATATTAAGCTTCGTTTTAAAGCTCCGCTTCCTTCCCACCCTGCTAAAGTGGGTGCACAGTGAAGCTGGCGCGGACGTCAGACGAGTAACACCACCGCAACTTAGGTTAGATGAGGTTACACAAGCACCACCGCTACCACAAGAGACGTACGTCAGCAGCGCCCGCACGTGTGCGGCTCTGCAGTATACATCATCATTCCAGTGGGCCTTCCGCAAAGCGCAAGCACCTTGTTGAGCTAAATTAAGGTTTAAAAGTAAATTGCCTCAGAAAATGCGCAAGGTACGACTTACACACACGCTGCAGACATGATAGCTTCGAATTATAGTAGGAAACAGAATTATGTTAAGCGGAGACTCAAACGCAAACCCCTTTTCCATCTGCCTTGTTTTTGGTGGGCACGCCATGAAAGTCCTCCCCAACTAGATGCTAAGAGCATAGTAAATTTTGACCCCTAACATGCCAAAACGATGACCACATTTTTTTTAATCCTTCATATTGAATTTTTTTCTTTCTCTCTCTCTCTTCTTTTGGTTCGATATTAATGGGCTCTGCCACGACGCGCTCGCCGGTTGTGAGGAAATTGTGTCCCCTCAAAAAGCCGTGGCATTCTTTTTTATGCGATCCCCGTTATATGATACATTACAGGGCAAAGAGGCAATGCCAATGCACCAAGATTATGTATCATGTTGCTTTACCACAACCGCAGTACAATACCAGGAATCTGGGACATCGCCGAACAGCGCCTCTAGCGGCCGCCTCTGAAAACATGCGCATTTTCTATGGGAGAGCGTCGTTTTTCCCAAATAACTAATCATAGAAGCCATCTTTCAAAATATTACCGTGGAAATAGGCTCTAGGAGCTTAGCCCGACATCTCATGCAAGCGGTACCATTACTTACGACAGAAAACCCGTTACAAATTGCGGGCGAAGTTCGAAGTATGGGAGTCTATGGAAAAGGCCAAATTTTGGAGGCTTTTTTGGCCAGTAAAAAGCAATTTGCGATGAGCCTATTGAATCGATCGACGTATTATTGGGGGTTTATCAACTTCAATGACTCGGCTTTCAGCTAGTTGCAGCAGCAACTCTTGAAAGGCCAAAAAACTCGTTCCAAAATCGCAGTTTTCATAACAAGGTCGCAGAATTTATTGTGGTACGTATATAAACCTAGTTTTTGCCTCTGGCAGCACTCAAACCGGTAGCCGAGCGTTCTGCGCGACCACCGATTAGGTTCGCTGATACCACGATTGGCAGCTCGCAGGTTCGAAGCCAGCGGCGCCGCAATTTTTTTTATCACTTTGTCGCTGCTTAGTTTGGCCGTTTCCCGCCAGATGGCATATTCCGAAACGCAGGTCATTTAGTTGCGGTTCTTGTTTCGTTTCTTTCTACTGTACCAACGTCTTCCTAAAAAAAAATAGCTGGCTGGTTTCATGAACATGCGAACGTGCTTCCAAACTTCTTTTGCACTTTAGGTGTAATGTATTTTAGACAATAAACCCAACTGTGTGTTTTCAAAGTTGATTTCTTTCTTAAGGCAAACATTTATGAAGTCATTACTAAGAAATATTTTTGCCTATTCAGCTATGTCATGGAAAGGCGTGTTTGTGAGACATTTGTTCAGCCTGAAACATACCACAAAAATAAATAGCTTCCCGTGAGTGCAATTAAAAGACGCAGAAGTAGAAAACTTGGCTTGCAGCCCCAGACGTAGTATTCTTACAAAGGAATACAGAAGCTATTTGACTGAGTATATTTGCATTATATCAAGCAGAATTTTTGCGTACCGGATCTTCGGTGCAAATGAAGGCTGTCCTAATTATTTCACAAGCTTTTTGCTTAGTACAAACCAATACCTCGAAACATAAACATTCTATCCTCAATATGCAGCGCACGTGTCTTATCATTTGAACCATTCCCATATACATTCACGAAATTCCCGAAATACTAAAGGTCTTCATATTCTTTTACCACGACGTACGCAGAGGAGTATTGGAAATAATGCGAAAAGACACCGGGGCGTGTTAGTGCAGTTTGTCGTGTAAAAATAGAGAATTATTCCAATCACAGACCACACCCTTCTTGAGTTATGCCCACAAAGCGTTGCAAGAAGACATTTTTTCGGCTAGAATCACCAAAGTTACTATGGCATTCTGCTGTTCTGTTCTTAACTAACTCTATTGCTGAATCAGATCGCAGCACCATGATATAATTACTGGTACAATTCTTCAGTAATTCTGTAAGAATTTTCTCCTACGCTAAATTTAACGTGTTTGGAGAATTGAAGAAACATGAGAAAGGACCGTGAGGCTTGCAGAATTGTTCCCTTATTAGAATCATTTATCACCCATATCGGTACGGTGGTATTGTCATGATCACTACAGTGTCTACGGACACCATTTATCACTTTACTGCCTGTAAAAAAATACAAAGTGTCGTTCCTTGTGCGTGAGTAGCACAATCGCAGCTGATCCTTTCATATGGCCTACTAAGCTACAATTTCCCTTTTCTGCCATGGTGCACAAGAGATGTCAATTTCAACCTTGAATTTCTCCCTTTCAGTTTGCTAGAAATATAGGGACGTACACAAGACGAACAGGCAAAGTTTTGAAGTAGTCCTGAGATTTTAGTAAAATGTCATAGGCAATGTTATTATCCTTAATTGTTTACATATTTATTACACCTGATTGGTGATAATAATGACGGGCTACTAATAGTTCAGTTCTTCTACTTAATAAGTCATGTCTGCGTCTGCTGTCCTAGAAAATTAACCAGGTGTAAGCACTGCATGACGTTGGCTGGAAGGCCATTCATAAAAAAAAATTGTGTGCAGAATAAAGAAAATGCAGGTGTTCAATCGCACAGTCGCCGCCAAATGTTTACGCGGCCTAGGTTCTGGCGAATAAGTTTCATTTTCAACGCAGCTACCCCGCAGCCAGTAAACTATGCAAAACTTTTGTTTTGTTTACTCTAGACCAGTATACGCTGTAAATCCGAATACTACGATGCGTGACTAAGGCGTAGAAATATAATATTTTTCACCTTCTGGGGGTACGAAAGCTTCTGACGCTGACTATACGTTCTGAAGGCGAGGTTGCTTTTTAGCTTATTCGTGATGACAAGCGCCGAGCTCTTGGTGATGGGATATTGGAGCGTAGAATTGTAGAACTTGTGCAAGCGCAGGCGACTCACGACACAAACTAGCGATAGAAGCTCAGAGGAGGAATAAACAGTTATTGTAGAGCCAGCACTTTATGATGGCCGGGCTAAGCCTCCCATGAGCGGACGTCGAGGGCTTGCCTCGCCGCCGCCTCACGGGCGTGCTGGGTCACCCAGGTTTGGTCGTCGAGGGCGGAGCTCCGCAGAGCCTCCCGCAACCTCGACGAGGGGGTCGTGGTGTTAATGTATGTGTACAGGCTGGCACTCCCGCAGCACAAGCGGAAGCGTAGCGGTGTGAGTGCCACGCACCGGCGTTGGGTGTACTGTAGACTTCAGGGAATTAAGGTGGAGGCGGCGAGTGAAGGGTACGTATTTGTTTGTAGCAGACGCAGGGTGGTAGCCTGCGCCAGCTGAATTTGGGGT
>NC_051158.1:119858326-119884784 GCF_013339745.2 Dermacentor silvarum | reverse complement strand
TAGATCACGACCTACTTAAGACATTTTCTCACATGTGTGCCTTGGTTCATTCATGTTCTGATCTGCTTTTCAAAAATCTGGTGTTTCTCTTTAATATATATTTGGATTTCACCTTTAAAGTAATTATTTAAGTTTCAAAATGCATATGAGACTGTTATAACAGCGTTTTGTAAGATGTTTTCGACAGATTTAAAAGATCTAGTTAGTAATGCTCAGAATGAAGAGAAAGACAGAACTGTTCAACCTATCATTGGCTACATTACATCCCTTTTTTGACACAGGTGACAAGCATACTGCGTTCAAATTTCATTGTTAACACTGGCAAAAGCAAGTGCTAATGAATGAAAGCAATATATGCTACATCATAATCTCATTTTAGTCAATCTAGGATAAGTACAAGATAAGGAAAATAAAACAAACTGCTGCAAAGTAGTGTTATGTAAGATGAAAAACCACTTTTTTCAGTAAAGTTGGAGTAAGGAAAACACACTCCATCTCTGAATTATACTTCAGCCTTGTCCTCTCATTACACACATAATTAACACCCTTGCTAAGCTCCAACATTTACAACAGTAATAAAATTTATAACATGCCAACTGTGCTGGTAAGTTTTATCAACATTTTTTGGGACAGTAGATAAAAATACAGTATACAGCCAAAGCCACTGATCTCCCTAACAATGTCCTACTTGCTGGTCATTATTGTGCTTAAATTTTAAATGAAGCCAATGGATGTCGCTATTAGTCCCGGGTTTTAGCTTCAACTGTGCATCTGGTGTTTCGTTTGCACGGTCAGCAATTTCTACTTATGTTGCAGTAAGCAGTCTCTCCTCGTTGCACTTGGTGTATTTTGTCCAGTCTCCCAGTCCAAGGCCCTCCATGGACGCTCAAGGGTGAAGCTTCTGCAGCACTGCCTGCACAGAACCCAGCGACATCTTGAACAGCAAGGCATACTATGGTGAGGATAATACTCGACCACTACAATTTTTACATACTTGTTTCCTTAGGTAGCTGCAAGTGAAGTGGCATATATTTTCGTGGCAACTGTTTAATAGCTCAAGCATAATAAATGTCACTCAGTGAACTGCACTTGGACACTAACATTTATGATCATGGCAACCATCTAATTAAATACTGAAACATTCATATTCGTCCGCAGCGGTATGAGTTTCCTCAGTGTTTGCATTAAACACCAATTATCGGCCAATAATCCTTTTTCAATTTTTCTTTTCCATTCAAATGACACAATAACTAGAAGGCCAACAGGTTTTTCACAATTTTCTATGGTCTTTATATGTTCGATCGGTCACAATGAGCCGTGATATATGAGCTCAGTATATTTTGCCCACTAAAACTAAAAGGCTTCTGTAAAACATCTCTCATTGAACTATGCTACATTGGCCTCTTCTGTGTTAGTTGTTTTGTACTTCTACCTTTCCTGCCTGGGCCCAGATGGGCCTGCAGTATTTAGCAAATAAATAAACAAACAAAATTAAGTGGCACTAGCAAGCTCGTGTGGATGGCAGTTTTATGCCCCCACAGTTTTTAAGTTCACAAAAGTGTAAACGGAAACCGTTGTGAGCAATGTAATGACCTAAAATTAAGCATTATATTCTTCATAGATTGCACAAGAGTGTATGTCACAACAATTAATTTGTTCTGCAGTACGTGCTTTGTGTCATGTTGGTCGCTCATGCACCTGTTACAGCACGTGATATTTTGCAGCCACAGCCAGCCGAAGACGCATCTGAAAAGGCCTTTCTGAGGCATGAAGTATGGCGTTACACAATTACAAACTGCGACCAAGAAGATGAAGACTCTACGGCAATCCCATCAACAGCTTTTTCAAAAGGTTGCTCATCTTGAAAATGTCATAGAAGATTTATCTGACAGTCGCATCCTAGGAAATGAGGATGTCGCCATATTGCAGAGTCTTGGTGGGGCAAAAAAAAAACTTGCTCATGCGTAAACTGCCACAGAAGTCTGGTGCCAGCAATGTCACCCGCTTACTCGCCAGAGCTCAGGCCATTTGCACTGACTTTGCATTTTATTCCCCTAGAGCATACAGATATGTACGAGCTGTTTTCAACACATGCCTGTCGCATCCAAAGACACTGTAAATGATATCAATCCATTGATAAGCCTGGTGACTTTTCAAAAGAGGCAATGACTGCATTGGCTATCGAGGTAAAGCATGGCTATCCACATTATGCAATCTGGTTGTGGATGAGATGGCCATTCAAAGAAGTAGTGTGGGATGGGAAAAGCTTCCATGGATATGTTGACATGGGCATTGATGTCAATGATGACAGCTTTCCAGTTGCCTAAGATGCATTTGTTTTAATACTTGTTGCACTCAAAGGCAGATGGAAGCTGCCGATTGGCTACTTTCTAATGCATGACCTTGGTGGTGAGCAGAGGCGCAATTTGGTGCTGCAAGCTGCTAGCTTCACTCACGAAAAAGGTGCACACATTGCGAATTTGATCTGCGATGGCGCTGCAGCGAATTTGTCATTGCTGCACAGCCTTGGCTGCAAGATGGACCTGATTGAGCAGGATGCTTCTTTTCCTCCTCCAGTGACAAAAAAGCTTTTCTTTGCCATGTTTGATCCCTGTCACATGTTGAAGCTACTGCGGCACACCCTGTTTGATAAAAAGGCTATTGTGATACGAACAAACAGTTCATATTGTTGAAACACATTGATGAGCTGCATGAAATCCAGTACACAGAGGGCCTACATTTGGCAAACAAACTTAGACAAACACATATTACCTGGAAAAACCCGCCCATGAAAGCCTCATTGTTGGCTCAAACGTTTAGTCAATCTGTAGCAGATGCTCTTAGTGACTGTAGAGCTCAAAAAAAATTCAAAATTTTCAAATTTCTTGCCAACAGAAGAGTTTATCAGACATGCCAACAACGCATTTGACATTTTAAATTCAAGACATCCAAGGCAAGTAGAATAGAAAGGACCGCTGTGTTCTGAAAATGTGGCTCCTGTCACAGCGTATGTCAAAGAACTTATGGCCTACTTTTGCTCGCTTAGGGAGTCTGCAGCTGGTAAACTAATGACAGGGACCATCCAAAAGACAGGCTTCATTCGCTTTGTGGTGTGCTTAGACAACCGTCTAAATGGCCTATTGGCATATCTTCTGACTTCCAAGCTCAGTCAGGACCACCTTGAGTTACTTTTTGCTGCACTAAAATGATTTGGGGGCTGCAATGACAACCCAACAGCAAAGCAGTTTGCAGCAGCATTGAAGCGTCTGATAGTTCGTAATGAGGTCAAGGACATTGATGGCGGAAATTGCTTTCTATTGGAACACATCGAAATTCTCTTTGTACGCTCCTCTAAAAAAACCACACTCCATCAATGTAATTAACCTCACTGCCCCTCAGAGAAGCCCTGCAGCCAGTGAACCACTCACAGAAGCAATTTTACAGGATCATGGTTACTCTGCTGACCCAGGCAGGGTGTCTGGCTTGGGTGCCTGCGGCTCGCAGTACTGGAAGAATTGCTACACAAGTTTTCTCGTGGGTGAATTATGTTCATGATCGCCCACACAATTAATTCCTTTATCCATCAACTTCAGCTGTCCCACCAGGTTTTATGTTAAGGTATTTGTTTTTGAGTTACTTTGTAAAGTGCATATATTGTTCAAGAGCGTTGTATGCAGATGTCAAACTTTTATAGAGGGAAAATGTGATACCTTATTGTAAATTCTGCAAGTACATGTTTGTTGTCTTGCTGAATGCTGTAGCTTGAATCGCCTGCATGCAAATTATGCTTAAACAATTGTTCTGTTCAGCCCAAGCTAAACAGTGTGGACAATGACGGTAGGTTAGCTGGCCTACCTTTCACTAGAGCAAACTGTGTGATGACATGAACATGCTGTGAATGCTCTCAATGGATTATGTGTGAGCCAGGTATACGCCTGAGGATGACAATGTTTTTTTTAATGTTTATCCTCTATGTCTTTTACCTGACCTTTGTATGTCTTTTACCTGACCGTTGGTGTTACTATTTAAATTTATTGTGCTCATTCTGTTCACTTGCTTTACAATAGTCTTTTATGATGCCAGATTCACTGTAACCACAAACATTTGGTTTATACCACTGAATGAGTGTTTTAAATACCGTGAAATATTCATTCACTTGAGGTTCACAACGTAATAGAGCCGTCGCGTCCTAATTGTGGTGTGTTGGCTCAGCTTCGACGGTGCTAACTTTTTTGTAGGTATGTGATACAACATAAGCTTTGTTGTACATTTTACTTGCAGCAAAATGCATTGTATTTTAATGTTGACATACTTACTTTGTGGGTCTGACCTCACATCAATTGTTTCAACTTTGACTTTGTGAACTACCACTCTTTTTTTAATTTCTGCATATGTATTGCTTACATTTATGACAAGCACAATCACCGAAGCCTTTCGATATTTGTGAGGACAGTGGAGGTACAAATATTACACAATTATAGCCCTGTATTGAAGGCGTTGCATACAAGGCATTATAAGCAAAACTGCAGCTACATTCAAGGACAGCTGATCCCATTGCCCAGTTTTATTAAACGTATCAATACTACGTGTGATATAGTGTACTTTGTATAACATTATTATACAAATGCCCAGTGGCATACAAGTATGCTAAGGCGGAGGGGGGGGGGCGCACGCATGGGGCGGCGGAGGGGGGCGCACGCATCGAGGAACCCTAGCAACGGTTAAAGTCCCTTAGCAACGGTTAGGGTTCCTCGATGCGTGCGCCCCCCTCCGCCGCCGTGGAGGGTGGAGTCATTCTGTGAAGGGGTGAATGCCGCCTTTCGACCGGCGGCCGCCATTGCGCTCCCCACGCATCGTCGCGGCTGGTTGAGTGAGACACGTGTGCGGCGTCTTATTGGGCAAAATGCCCGGGTGTTGCGTGCCACAGTGCACAAACCATTCGCGAAATGGCTGGAAGATGTTCCTATTTCCGAAAGATCGAAAGAGGCGACTCCTGTGGCTGGTAAAGAGCAGGTGCGACAAGTGGCAACCCACGGACCGTTCCTGTTTGTGTTTGGGGAGTTAAAGCTGTGTGACAAGGGCACTTTTGATCGCGATCGAGCCTTATCCGGATCGAATTTCTGGATCGTGATCAGCTCCCTTGCGCAAGCTGCAGAAGGAAGCCGATCGTTGTTGAGAAATCAGATCCTGATCGGGCTTAATCGCAATCACCAGTGCACCGTGTGTAATAGCAGTGCCTCCTCTATTAGAGGAGGCACTGGTAATAGTCGTTCATTTGCACGCTATTTCCCGTAGCGTTTGTCCGTCTTGTAGTCTTGATATCTGGCATGTAAACGTGTATGTTTAACTCGTTCGTTTCTGGATAGCACAAAATGCGCTGTTCTTAAACGCTTGTTGTGCATGAGCTGCAAGTGCGTAAAGATCTGCGCCTACGCTTTTAAATGAGAAGCATTTCTTGGCGAACTTCGGCGACTTTAAGCGTATCTATCTATCTATCTATCTATCTATCTATCTATCTATCTATCTATCTATCTATCTATCTATCTATCTAGCCGCCTACGAATTTGTGCTCTCCTGGCCGTTTCGTTAATGGGATGTATACGAAAATTGGCATGCCACAACATGACTACATGACGAACATAGATGACAGGTCATAACATGAACATCATGACATGCATGTCAAGAGCGGCATGATTTACGTGTCATGGTCTTCGTGCTCCCCTGGCCGTTTCGTTAATGGGATGTATACAAAAATTGGTATGCTACAGCATGAATGCATGACGAACATAAATGACAGGTCATAACATGAAAATCATGACATGAATGTCATGAGCGGCATGATTTACGTGCCACGGTCTTGGTGCTCTTGCGGACGTTTCGTTAACTTGATATATACCAAAATTTATATGGCGAGACAACAATGTCTGACGACCATCGGTGACACGTTCTAAGAACATGAAAATCGTGACATGCGCGGCATGATTCACATGCCACGCGTTTCGTTAATGGGATGTATAGCAAAATTGCTATGGCACAACATGACTGTGTGTGTGTGTGTTTCGCACGTTTAACTAATATATAGCCCAACAAGATGCTATCTTAAAATGTTTACGCAGCTGGCTTGGATGGTAGCCTTCCTCTGCCAGCGAGACCGGCTGCAAATTCCGCTCTAAAAATAAAGATTACAGAACGTAAATAGGAGACCTTCACGCTGCCGATGCAAAAACTTTGTATTTTCGTCATATCGTTAAAGTACCACACGTTTTACATAACGAACTCTACGTGCAGCTACGCAAAGTACCGCTTGCTGCCTATCCTGGCTATAGGCTGCCTGCGGAGAGGGCATCGTAATGGCGGATGCCGTAGCAGACGACGCGGTTGTCTCCACCCTCCACGGCGGCGGAGGGGGGTGCACGCATCGAGGAACATTAACCGTTGCCGCCTTCGCAAAACGCGTTCACAGATGCGCTCCGGCACCAGCAACATCTGTGCAACTCCGGCTGTCAGAGGCAAGTTATGTCGAATTTTAAAGCCAAAGCTTTATTTTTAGTGCCAGTAGTCAATACCATAGCCTCATACGATGTGGATGAAACGGCTTACAGCCTCTGCTTGAAGCCGCAAGCCTGTAGCAGACGACACTCGAAAGATTAAACTGAGGGAAGGTTAAGCCAACACACACAATTATTGAATACACATGTCGTTACTTAGGGGAAATGATTATCTCAGTACATGCACTTCAATTTATAAGAGAGGTACAGATACTGCGAGGCTACAACAGACACAAATTTTACAGGTACAAACTATTTATTTCCTGATCAATACAGTGCACTCTTGTACATTTTGGTGCCAACAACCTTCACATCATGTACAATAAAGCCTAAAATATTTTCTGGATGGCTTATGCACAAAAGCAAATGGTTTTTCATTTTTTCGCTAATATTTGTGATTTATTAGAAGTAGTCGGACAAATTTGTCAGCAATCACACCATCTGTGCGCCTCAACCATTGCGAACATCTGGGCAGTTCAAGATGCGCGATTGTTCAAGGTAGAGCGCAACGAGAAGCTGCACCACTTCATGCACTTTTGTTCGCGTAAAGTGCTTCACAGCCATTTCAAAGAAAGCCACAATGTTGTCCAAAAGTGCCGAAAACATGCGATTTGGGTGAAGCGTATACACTTCGCCGGCAGTGTGAAGAGGTCAGACTTTTGAGCGTGATCATAACCTTTTTGCGAAAGGAAGCGCCAAATCACACACTCTCTAACAACTTCTTCCGAATAACCAGGTCGTTTACTGCCATAGACTTGGATCTGGTGACGGAGAAAAACAGCTTTTTTCTCACGTTTCTCGGAATCGGCAACGATCTTTTTGACCGCAATATAGTGTTAGTCGTCGTTGTACTCTTTCATCTTTTCTCAGTAGCCCCCCCCCCCCCTCACTTCGAGCGCCGGTAGGCAATCTGAGCCCGAAGCCTTTTCACCATGACCAGATAGTGACTAGCTCGGTAAGCATTGTTACTGGTGGTTTGTGTTGAAGCACTTTGTCTCTCCTCGGTTACCTCCTGCCCCAAAATCTTCATGAGCAGGCAACAGCGACTCTGCTTTTCGCTTTGATGAATTCCCAGGAGCTGGGGGGGTCACGACATGTAGGGTCCTTAAGCGGTCTCTTTGCAGCTGGCACCATGTAGAACGGATAGAGTTCGAAGATGGTCGGTACAGCTCCCACAAGCAACTTCCGTATTCAGCATCCGGGAACATAATCACTCTCATTGAAGTGTTTGCTGCACACTACAGTTTACAGTTCATGAGGACTCGTCGTTGATGACGAGATTCTCACGGCAAATGTTTTTTCTCCATTTGGAACACAGTTCCGCATCGCTGGGAAATTGGTGAAAGGAAACACCCGGCGTCTTCCTCTGTTCAGATTTGCAAAATGGCACACAACAGTACACCATGGCTACAGTGATCGCGTTTGAGGCAGGAGGAAAAAACGATGCTTTCACGCTTGCAACGATCCCATGGAGAAAGCTCACACATTCAGCTGCAAAAGCTGGCACACAATAGGTAGCACACGAGGGATCGGCGACATAGGCTTGCTGCTTCAAACGCCGCCGTCAAGCACAGAAGTGGTGAAGTAATTGCGCCCACAAAAGCAGACCAAGCAGACCACACTCATGTCGGTGGTGGGCATCAGCGGACAAGTCTGATGAACGTTGTGCGCTCAAGAATCTCACCAGTCGGGACACCAGCACAGAATAAAGAACCAAATTGACAGCAGGTATTGAAGAAAATGGCAGCAGCAAAACCGAGCTCGCGCAAGTTTGTAAGGGTGTTCTGTGCCCGCGCTACGGTGGCTACCCGCGCGACCCTTCGCTCCCACGGACACGGTTACACGGTGAGGTGGTAGCCGCCTCTTGCGGCGAGCCATCGAGCTACTCTTCAGAAAAAATACATTGACTCCCGTCGCTAGGGTGGCCACCCTACCGTCGCGTTGCAAAGGCCGTAAGGGAGCGCGGAGGAGAGTCGAGTCCGGCCTTGCCAGGAGAAAAAGAAAAAAAAAGAAAAATGGAAAGAACAAGGGCACTCGAGAGCAGCCCGTTGCATCTGCCGGTGATTTGGCGGACCACTCGAAGCCCTCTGAACCTCCTGCCAGTGACGGGGTACAGGGCGTCCACCCTGCAGGACCGAGAAGGGAAAAGGGGCAACGTTTCGTCCCTTTCGTGGCTCCTCTCCAACCGCAAGTCACTGACGGCCACCTCCCGGCCCGCGAGTACACGGTACTCTACAGACCGTGGCCCGGAGGTCGCACTTCCTGGCGGCACCGAGTGACGCGATTGCTGCGTTCCTGTCCGGGGTTCCTGGTGCGCATCGGGTCCGACCCAACCTCCGGAGGAACGTCGTGGCTGTCGATGCGCTCCCGGGCAGGGACCTCACGGCCCTACTAGCGGTCCGCGTCATATGTGATGTGCGCGTGAGGGCAAAAGCCCTCATAATGAACACGTGCACAGGCACACTTTTTGACGTGGACCCTACCTTCGATGGGGCTACCATCTTCGAGGGTCTTGAGTCTTCGGTCCCGGTGGTCGCGGTCGCAAGGAGCGGCGACGTCGTCCCCGAGGAGGTGCTGCTGTTTCGTCGGCGGCGCGCCGTGCGACCGCGGCTGCCGCGCCCGCTTCAGTGCGGCCGCTGCGGCCTCTTCGGCCACGTGACGGTGACGTGTTCGCGCGACCATCGCTGCCTGCAGTGCGCCGGCAGACACCCGACGAACTCATGTACGGTGGACAGACATCGTTGTCTCCACTGCGGGGGCCCGCACGCCGCCACGGAGCCGCGCTGTCCCCAGTGGCAGCTTGAGAGGAAGGTCGCTGCCTCTCTCGCGAGCTCCAAGCCGCGCATTACGCGTAAACAAGCGTTGGAGCTCGCGCGGAGCAGCGCCTCTGCAGCGACCGATTCCTCCGAGCAACGACCCGCCGGCCAGCGGGCCACCACGACGCGGCCACTTTCGGCTCACCGGCAGCCGCGGCTCTCCTACTCTGCGGCCATCACCGGCGGCCCACGAGCCGACAGCAGCATCAGCCGCGGCGCGGGCTGAACCGCACGCCACCGACAACAACACGGTGCAGCCTCCCGGAGCGACGGCACCGGCTACAAGCGTGCTCGTGGTGACTGCGCTTGCCTCGGCACTTCGCTCCCTTCTCGAGCTTGCCCCCGCCGACTCGCCGGCGCGTCACATGTGTGTGGCGGCAATGGCAATGCATGACGCCCTGGTTCAGCATGGCTAGAACGCCCAGGGAACAACGGCCGCGCATCGTTCAGTGGAACGTGCGTTCGATGCGCCGCCGTCATCCTGAGCTCGCAGATGGGGCTCTCCTCGACGAGTGCGACGTTCTTGCTTTGCAGGAAACGTACGTGCGCGCGGGAGAGCTCAACCTGCCGGGCTTCGTGGCGTACCATAGCGCCACCAGCTGCCAGCAGGCGTCATGCACGGCTAGTCCGTGTGCCGATCCCTCACACCCGGCCGGCCGGTCGCGCGCATCACTATACGTGGGTGCCCATCCACCACCCTCCACACGCCCACCACGCCCACCTCGCCCAGGCCGCGGTGGGCGTGGACGACTTGTCGTGCGGGATTTTCGAGTGCGCGGCGGTGACCGTGCGCGTGGACGCCACCGACACATGCGTCGCCAGTGTTTACGTTCGGCCCGGTAGGCGCTGGGACACTGAGCTCGTGGGCCGTCTGGCCGATCGTGTTGGTGGTGACCTGGTGATGTGCGGAGACTTCAACTCGCCTCACACTGCGTGGGGCTCCAGCCGCGACGACGACAACGGCGTCAGACTGCTGGACGTGCTGCTGCGGGCTGGCCTGCTCGTCGCCAACACCGGTAGTGCCACGTTCGCTCGCCGCGGCTGTGCGGGGAGTGCGATAGACCTCTCGCTGGTGTCGGAGCGCTGCCACTACATCTCGCGGCGCAGCCCCGACATGCAGGGCCCGATCTTCCTCGTGCCTCACACCGCCGCCCACCTCCCGACGAGAAGTTACAGTGTGGGGAATTGGCCGTGATTTCGGGAAATGTGTGCTACAGTGCCAGTCTCGGAGGGCGGCCTCTTCCGGCACATTGCCGAGTGTGCGCGAGCGGCCGCGACCCGCTGCGTGGTGCCGGCTGGTGCGCCTGTGCCGGACATAAAGCAGCTCAACTTGCGAGCTGCGCGTCGCAGGGCAGAGCGTAAGGCAATGCACACCGGCAGGCGAGAGCACTGGACTGTGTATGACCGCTTGGACGTGGTCTGCCGTTGCCACGCGAGGCAACGCCGCAGCGCGAGCTGGTCCAGCCTGTGCTACTCGCTTGATGATGCGCGCACTCGCTCGCGACCGTGGCGCATCCTGGGCGCCATCCTGCGGCCCCGAGTACCGCGCTGCCCCGCACTTTCCATCGCGGTGGCACGCGGCATTACCAACGCGCTGCTTGCTGAGCTGCTCGCGGCCACATTCTGCCCGGCACCGGCGGTCTGAGCGAGGTCAACAGAGGTCCTGCAGCCGCAGCACCACCCCCGACGAGAGCTCATGGCCCCGCGGCGCTACTTTCCGGCGGCCGGCACCCTGGCGGATGTTGACACGCTGTGCTCAGCTGATATTTCCATCGGTGAGCTGCGCGCGGTGCTCGCGTCACGGAAGCGCCGCTATGCCCGTGGTTCCGACGGCATCACGTACCAGATGCTGCGGAACTTTGACAGCGGCCAGCTTCATCTACTGCTGGACACCTTCAACCAGGTCTGGCGGACTGGCCGCATCCCGAGGGAATGGAATGAGGCAGTGGTTGTGCCGCTACTCAAAAACGGCAAACCATCCAGCAACCCTGCCTCATACCGGCCGGTGTCGCTCACATCTGCCGCGGGCAAGGTGCTCGAGGCGATGGCGCTGCGTCGCCTCGAATGGATAGCTGCGGCACTGGACATCTTGGCGGCCGAGCAGTCCGGATTCCGTCGACTCCGAGCCACCGCCGACTCCCTGGCCGATGTCATCTCGTTACTTGAGGAGGCCAAGCACCGCCGCGACGCGAGCTACCTGATCCTCCTCGACGTGGTGAGCGCATTCGACCAGCTGCCGCATGCAACCATCCACGATGCGCTCAGTGCCGTGGGAGTCCCCGGGAGGATGCTCAACTATGTGGGGGCATTCCTCAGTGGCCGTACGATGCGTGTGCAGTGTGGGGGGAGTGCTCAGCCAGCCGCGCGCCGTCACAACTGGTGTGCCGAAGGGCAGTGTGCTGAGCCCGTTCCTGTTTAACCTCGCGCTCTCGCGCATCGGCGACTACATCCCCCAGCTGCAGGCGTACGAGGTCCGCTTTGTGCTGTACGCGGACGACATCGCACTGTTCGCCTCGGGCCCCACGGGGAAGGGCTAGGTAGTGCGCGAGTGTGTGCAGTCCGCGCTCGACGCAGTCGACGCGTACATCGGCGGCATCGGCTTCACCCTGTCGGCAGCAAAGACAGGCGCTCCTAGTGCACCGTCGCTACGGGGGCCGCCTGGAGATCCCGTGTCTCTCCCTCCGTGGTGCGGTTCTGCCGTGGCGAAGGCGAGTGTGCTACCTCGGCCTCGTCATCGACCACCGGCTCAGCTGGCAGCCTGCGGTTGCTGCTTTTCGCAAGGGGGCCAAGGCGAGTGGCGGGCGCGGCGCGCTCTCTCATGGCCCGCAGCCAGGGCTGTTCGCCGTCCCTCGCCCTGCGGATTGTACAACGTGGTGTCCTCGGCGAGAGTCCTGTACGGCCTGGCACTTACTGAGCTTCACCCATCGAAGTGGAGGGCACTGGACGCGGATCATCGAGCCGTCGTCCGACAGCTCCTGTGCCTTCCATATTCGTCGCAAGATGGCGCCACTCCTTGCCGAGGCGGGCGAGACCCCCGTCTCTCTGCGTGCTGGAGGGGAGCGCGCTCAACCACATCGAGCGCATGCACCGATCCCTGCATGGGCAGCTCCTAGTGGACCGACTTCGCTCCCTGCCCAACTCCTGCATGGGGCGACGCGTCGCCGAATTCACCACCCTGGTTGGCCCTGGCCCATCCTGTGCGTGGCTCCCGCCCCCTCCGCATCGCCGTCGCCGCCTCGACATCCGCACCACCGTGCCCGGCGTGCGAGGGAAGCGCAACACCGCCGCCTGCGCCCTGCGACAGGAGACGGCTGCCGTCATCGATGAGCATCTCGCCGGCCGTGTGCTTGTTTACACGGACAGCTCGGTGCTGCGGGACGGCGCGGATTCGGCTGCTTGTGTCGCCCCTGAGCTCTCGGTTCAAATGCAGTGCCGCGTGTTGTCCGCTGTCTCATCCACGCATGCTGAGCTTGCAGCTATTGATCTGGCGGCCGAGCTGCTGTACCGGAAGCGGGTCTCACGAGCGGCCATCCTCACTGACTCGAGGGCGGCCCTCTCCATGCTGGCCAGAGATGACCACGGCTCCCCCATGATCCAGCAGCTCCACCGTAAGGTGGACGGCGTGTGCGAACTGGGATGCGACCTCGTCTTCCAGTCGGCACCTTTCCACGTTGGCCTGCACGGAAACGAGGAAGCAGACCGGCTCGCAAAGGAGGCCCATACCTCAGCGGTGCCCAGGTCGCTCGCGGTGATGGCCTTCGACGTTGCCCGCCACTCCGTGGCCGGCTACCTGCGGACACGCCACCCGGATCCTCGCGTCGCCGGCGGCAGTTCCCCTAATGGCCTGTACACGGTCGAGCCGCCCATGGCCGCAAGCCGCACCGCCGTCGCGCGGTCTGCTTAAAATGGCCGCTCTGACGTCACGAGAGGCGGTCGTGAACTTTTTCTAGCATGCAGCTTGTATGCGGCCACCGCACAAACATGGCGCTGGTTCGAAGCGAAGCGAAGCGCGAGGCCTAGGTGCCTAGGCTGCTGTGGCAGTTTGTTTTTTGTGTTTTTTTATCATTGCAAGAGTTATCGAGCACTCGCAGAGATAGTCGTCGAACGCAGCAATCCGCTGTACCCTGCCTGACCTCTTCAGTGCGTGCGATCCTCATCGGCAACAGACGGAAATGTGTTGTGTTTACGCGAAGTTCGGAAGCAATGAAACCGGCGATTTCGTGTGTGTTGGGCCGTATTTCGCGTGTGCAGTACCCGCAGTACAAACGCGAAGGCCATCACATACACGCGCATACTAAGCATGACACATGCATTCAGTACGCGCCAGGATTAAAAAGAGTGCGATCGCTCACCTCAGCGTATGGTGTGCCTAGGTGTTGTGTGCGCGCCCTTCATCGCTGCGAAGCGCGTACGTGTATGGGCATTGTGCAGTGCAGTGTTTTGTTTTTGAAAAGTGACGATACGACCTGTAGCGATGAGCTTTATTGTCGCGTCATCGCAGCCACTCGTAATGTGCTGTTTGTGCCTGGCTTCATGTGAGCTGTTTTGGGGGCTGCGATGTGCCTTGGTGATCCTGAACACGTACAGAACGTTTTAGTGCTGGGGTTCTTACTTTACGAAGTGAAGGGTACAGTTACGTATACGTGCAATGTGTCGCAGTGGTGCTGGGCGTATACGTGTTCGTTTTGTGCGATGTGCATATGCTCTGAAGGGAACCGTGCATACAGAACAGTTTGTACAGAGCATTAGACCCAAAATTCAAGGATGCCAAAATTCAAGGAGGCGGTAACAAACCGTACTTGTACACATACATTGAAAAATAATGAAACCTCTTTCTCCTTAGCCGAATTTTCTTGTAGCTAAGCAGCTGCTGAGTTGGACACAAGCTACAAGCTATTTAGGGTGCTTTTTATGCATGCGCTCTGAAGTAAACACTGCAGAAGCAGTGCTGGTCGTTCGTGTTCTTTGCATCTCAGTATAGGTATTGTATCAATCCAGCTTTCCTTGCTTTGTACACGTGTTATTTGTTTGCAGTGTTGTCTCCGCACATTTTACTCTTTACGAAGAGGGGAGGCTAGGGAACAGCTTAATAGTTATATCACTGCTCCATGTGCTGCAATTATTAATTTTGTGCTAGGTATCATGTGCTGTAATGTAAACAATGCAAATGTGTCGCATGCTATTTTTTGCGGATGTGACGACACAGCAACGCACCTGCTCTGCCACTGTCCAACCTTTCATGCTGAACAATGTGCTTTGCGAGTTATACTGCAACTCAGTAGGTCCTTGCACCACTGAGACAGCTACAGGGCTTCTTAGCCAATAGGAAGATTGAATGCCCCTGAAGATGTGTTCATCCGCAGTGCGTCAGTTGCTCAGCGTCTGCTTGCCATCCTTTCGATACATCCACCAGTGTTGGTGCAGTGATGCAACAAATGTTCCTACGTTGTAACTATATAAGCTGCGCTTCCATGAATGCTACTGTGGGGCTTCGTTTCATCGACACGCTATCTGAGCAGTTCAATGCAGCCTCCTTAGCCAGTTTTAGCAAAAGCGAACCCCATGATGAATGTTCACATGCACCGTGCCATCTGCTCAGCGCATATTTGGCGTTTGCTCACCGCTGTCATCACGTACCATACTAGAGCAGAGTAGGAAATTAATTATGCAGTGAACAATGAAACTTTCGTAGCGTTCTGCATCGTCAATGAATCACCATCACTAGTGCTGTGGTGCCATCTGCTAAATCGAAATCGAACCACTTTTACTGCCTTGTAGTCCTAGCAGTGTCAAAACAAACAGCTGATCTCAATAAGAACAACAAAAAATACCTAATGCTTTGTCTTCAGTGTGAGATGAGACTAGGCAGTGATGGATTTTACCATTTAGTTCTTGCTGTCAGGGCGTACAGCTAGTAAAAGTGCAAATTCGGATTGGATTGAAGTGGGTGGTCTGGGCTGCATCGGTGGTGCCATGTTGCTGCGTAATCACGGTTAGGGTGGCTACTAATGTTACCAGTGCTAACCGCCACAGTAATTCATAGTACAAGATGGGCATGCGAGAAGGGCCTAACATCTGTGAATTTTTTGTGAACGTCACCATGTAGCCTCGCCAAAGGACAACAGAAAGCTAGGCAACATGACAGACGTAAGGCGTGGAATTGACGAGGGAACAATATTTAGCTTCATGCTCCTCCACAATGATCCATCTCCTTACATTAATTATCTGCCATCATGTCAACAAACTCATTGAAGTTCGACTTCTCAATATAACATGGATGTATTATGCAATTGTCATGATCTAAATAAAAAAAATGAAGAAAGGTGCATCAGGTGTTTTGCAAAAAAAATAGAGTAGGAGGTGAACCCTGGTTTCTTATATGGGAGTAGGCAAGAGTGAAAGGTCCTTTGCGTTGCTGGTCGGGCAAAGAAAGAATGCCTCTGTACACGAAGAGCAGGTCACCTCCTTGTACTACAGATTCTTTGCTTCTATTTCGGCTGCTACTATACCGTTTTATAGAATTATTGTGGTAGAATACTCCTTCGAAGACACTTTACAACTTTTATAGTATAGCTAAAATTTTCCACAGGGCCCTGGTGAACGGTCCTCTTTAATTGCTGAGGGGCCCATGAAGGGGTTGTACAAATTAGATGAGTCGTTTCTGCGTAAACCTCATATTGACAAGCTTAGCAAGAATCTCAGCAAGGCTTTTTATATTCTGCTCAAGTGTCGAAATTGTTTTGATAGAGAAACCCTTTGAGAAATTTATTTCAGCTTGTTCCATAGCCATCTGTGGTACTGTGTTACATCTCGGGGCCATTCATACATTGAGCGACTTATAAAACTTCAAAAGAGGGCTGTCCGCTTTATGACTTCCTCACATTACAATGCTAACACAACACTGCTCTTTCAACGCGTACACATTTTACCATTTACTTCATTACCAAATTTTTAAACTCGTATAAAGGTTAATAATAGCACCGTTACTGACTACCCACTCCCTGCTACCAGCTTAACCAAATCAGGACGCTGGACACGCATTGCACTAAAACAAAATATTCTGATTCCAAAGGCTTGTAATGTGTGGTAAACGGAGAACTTGAAGTGTTGGAGTAGTCGAGAGGAACGTTCTGCCCACAGAAGTTAGAAATGCAGGTAATTTTCAGGGTTTATAAAACTGCATTTTCGTGATCTTCTTTCGTATGTTAATAATATATTCACCGCTTCCTTTTTATTTTTTCTGGTGCATTTTCCTTTACTTGTAGATGTTCAATGATACCGTTTGCATTTCGAAGATTCTTTGTATTGTATTCTCTAATTCTTCTAATGTAAAGTGCATATTATTGCTGAGTTTAAGTACATGTGTCTGTGCTAAATTAATTGCTTTGCTTCCTCTACATAGTTTTCTTATGGATCGCAACTAGCCTCGAGCTAGGGATCCCGATGTATTTGTTCACATTATGTTTAATTCTGTACTGTACGTAAGAAATAAAGTTTAATTCAAGGAAATATTTTTATCACAGGGCCCCCTGGCCTGCAGCTGCAGCCCCCTTAGCCCATAGGATAATCTGGCCCCAGTAGTAACTAGTATCACAAATGCAAATTATGGCTCGCCATCCCTTTTATCAGGTTAACATTGATTTGCACAGCAGAAATCGTAAAATTCATTGCAAGCAGAAAACAGCCTTAGATCAAAGGACGCTAGTAACTTGTGCCCTTAAGACAAGAACCTAAACCTTGGTTGGGGTTGTCTGGAATGAAAGCAGTTTAGGTACCTTAGTCTGAAACTCTATTTTGCTTGACTGCAGCATTTATCATGGACGCAAAGTGGGTGTTGGGACAGAAAGCCACTGTGCACATACAAGAAAAAGTACTGCAATGCCGCTCAAAAGTTTTCTAGGTGTATTGTGCAAAACCACAATTAATTTACAGGAATGACATGACAGTTCTCATAACTTAAAGCAACGGTTCATTACAGATGGGGTACACATGTATGGTCACATAAACATGATGGTGCAAGCTTGACATATAAATGATAGTCCTCTTTAAGATACACGTGGCATGGTGACATACTGGGAATAAATGCTTGTTATTTCTTTATTCCCAAAATTATCAGTTGTGCAATACTTGTGCCCCGATACAATGACGTATCTCTGAATCACAGATGTCACATCCTATCTGCCCTGTGAAATACTTTGCCACATGAAATGGAAATCTCATATACCTAATCAGTTATGGATTTTGCATTAGTTTTATGCTGTTTGTTGCAGTCTTATCTTTCATGAGTACTTGCATAATGTGGGAAAGGGTACTTTGACATTCTAAATGTTATCTATATATGACCACACAACTCTTATTTTTTCCTGATCAGAGGAGGCTCTCGTGTCATTATAATAATTGAACGTCTATAACAATGAATACGTGGCAGGTACTTGCATGTGAACAAGTGTATGTAGCCTCCCAAAGGCAAGCACATTGATGAAAGTATCTTTCAGTCATATTGGCAACAAAACTTTCCCATAAGCTTTTTTTTCACGCGAAAGGTGACCACACATCTCTTGATCTAGCAGACTGATCTTTTATGCTATAAGTCTGTGCTGTTTTCCTTGCAACGAATAGTGTTACATATATCTACGACACGTAGGTCCTTCATCAGCTTTTCTTTTTTTCTGCAACTTTGATGTTTTTTTGTGAACAATATATTGCAGGTTTTTGAAAGCTAGCCATTCAGCAGCCATTCTTTCTTGGAAAGCTTCTTTGCAGCCAGGCTCTAAAGTTGTTGATAGACTATTTATGTCAATTTTTTTCACGTAACAATTTGTAGTCCTGCATTTAAAACTTATCCTTTGTCCCCAATATTTAGCTCTCTTCTTGCACGAGTTAAGGTTTGGTACCTAATTTAATTATATGGAAATAAACATTGCTACTACAGGTACATGTGTCGTCGTATATGACTATTGTATATTTGATACATAATATTTTATTCAATTCGTATTTGAAAACATTTACATTCGCCCACGTTTACTCTTTGTACAATGCACAAAGAGGCACCCAAGCCATAGTTCGATCAGCGCTTCATAGCTTAATGAAGTCTCATTTTCGAGATACTATTTCCCAAAGTGTGGGACGAAATACATTGGCGTTCCAGTTACTTTCGTGCTTCAATGTATAAAACAGCATTTTGGTAAAAAAAAAAATAAGTGGAACAACAATGCATTTTTACGCTAAGTTTGATGGCGCATATCTCCCAACTGGCGTCATTCTGGAAATTCGTCCTAAGTGGATACGCCTGAGAAGCTCACCGGCTCCAATTCGTAAATTGCAATATGTGTCATAAAGTAATTAACTGAGAAGTTCATTAGTCAATGTTTGTTAATTAGCTCAATCTGGGTTTCGATTTCTCGTGTTACTAATGTCCGCCTCATCGAATAACCCAGCTCAATGATAAGAATTATGCTACCTGCCACAGACGATTTCTAAAAAATCTCTAAGAGATAAAAATGAACACCCTGTATAAGGCTGCGGCGCTTCAGCGTACGTGCTACGCTGTTGCTGCGACAAATCCCTAGTTCATTGGCTAAAAACTAGTGTGTTCACGTGAACGCGCGGTCTTGCAAGCTTCCGCTAGCACATCCACAAAAAATGCGCCATCGCGCCGCACATAATCGAGCACATAGCGATGTATGTTGTTACAACATTATGCGGTAGCACTGAATTAAAAAAAAGAAAACGAGAAAAAAGCGCAGGTAAGATCACTGCGCAGTGTTCGAAAGGTGGGTCACCGCGCCAACGCAACACATGCAGGTGCAGAACAGAATGTGACAGTGCAAGAGTCGCGTTTTCGCCATGACACGGAAGCTTGAACCCACGTCGACAAAAATGTGCCAGTGTCGTCTGCTGTTGACGATAGTTGCCGACTTGGAACATCTATGCCCCGCCTCTCGGTTGCCAGCTCTCAACAGACGTCGCGTCCCCAAATCGGAGTGTGGATGCCGGCACATGCGAACCGCTCCAGCTAACTAATCAGAAAATTAACTAATAAGAAAACAAACGTAATAACAAAATCCTGGCTAGGGCCAAACTTTTGCTGGTCGCCAGCACACAAACGCTGCGACCGCGCTGTTGCATGTTGCCAGTCGCTGGTTATCTGTTTTGCCAGCCAGAGGCCGCATGCGTACGGCACCGCCTATAGGGTGCCTCGATGCTAGCGCCGCCGCTGGCATCGAAGCACCCTAGCACCACTCGAGCGGTGCCAGCGTGAATCGAATTTTGTGCCCGGTTGCTCCAACCGCCCGCCGCCACTGAACCGCCCGCGTGCGGTGCGGCTTGCGGCGCGGCTTGCGGCGCTGGGCGGCTCGACCGTGTACAGGCCATAAGCTGCTGCCGCGCAGGGGCTTGAGCCGACATGATCGTGCTCTGCTCCTGCGTTTCCGCATCGGCTGCTGCCGTACCGAGGACAGGATGAACCGGTTGACGGGTTGCGGTTCGCGGCTCTTTCAGTGCGTGCGCCGACGTTGAGACGCTCGGCCAGGTGCTCTTACGTTGCCCCGCTCAAGCGATCGAACGTGCCGTGCTCGTCGCTGCCTACCGTCGGCTGGGGCTGCCATGCGACACCACGCAGGGGCTCTTGTTTTCCCGGCGGCACCTTCCTCCATCGCCAGGCACGCCTTCTCGGCGCTACTGGACTTCTTGGAGGGCACCAACCTGTGCTCGCGACTGTGAGTCGTGCCACCTTCGCTTTCATGACTTACCGCCCGGTTTTTTTTTTCCTTTCTCTGCTGCATCCACTCTCTACTCTCTCCTCACCCCCTACCCGTACAGCACTGTTGAGGTGCCCTCTCGCGAGAGGCAGTTACGGCGGTGTACTTTTCTCTTCTCTTCCTTTTAAGAACCACTATATAACTGCTGTGCAAATTTTGCTCACAGTTTTAGGGCCAGAAAAAACCATGTGTAGCTCTTGGCTTCAGAATCTGCCATGGCAACCCTTGTCCATACTTTGTTTCCGGCAAGTCGGACTTCTCTTACGTGAGGCCTTAGCGTGTCGCTTGCAGGACACGGAGCTTTATTCTTTGAACTTTGCTGCATTAGATCTCTTGAGTTTGCACTCGTTTCCCTGCGCATTCCTATCTAAGCGAAATCAAGATGACATGAGCAGCTCATAAAAAAATGACATTATTGTAGGGCTACTCAGGCAATCTACGTTATGCATTGTGACTGTGTGTTTAGAGAATTTCACTAATGAACATGATCGATTTATGCTTGGCATATATGTCTTAGGTGGGGTCAGCATCTGATTACTATTCCGGATTACCTCACAAATTTACCAAAATTATTTTAGTAGTGAATTGAGAGCTCCTAAAGGGTGGATGAAAAGAAGAAAGGAAATCGCAATAGAAATAGCCTTCGAAGCTGCCCAAAATTATAGATGGCGCTTATAATTTGGCTGTCAAGAGTCGAGTGACATCTAATTTGCGATGGCTGAAACCCTAGATCGTTCTTTCAGTTTGGCCTCTCCTGTGTGCATTGCAGCATCACCGTGGCTGTGACCACTGCGCTTCAATCTCTAACACTTCAGATTCCCTCCATAATGCAAATAGTGTGCTTCATTCGATCAAGTACGCAGCTGAAAAGTTCCGGCAGTCGAACAAGCCAACAGTAATTTGGCGTCATCGCAAAACATTTAAAAAATGGAATTCTTGTGTTCTACTTGCTAAAACCACGAACTTATTATGACGAACTCCGTAGTGGGGGACGTCCCATTAATTTTGGACACCTGGAGTTTTTAGCGTGCACTCAATGCACGGTAAACAAATGTTTTTTTTTATTTTCCAGTCGTTGAGGCCACAAACGAACACGAATTCTCGTGCTTAGTAATGGAACGGCATATCTACTAATAGCGTCCTCGATCACCCGCACCGGTGCGCACCGGGGCGCCTTGGTGCGCACTTTCATCCTCGATCAACCGCACCGGTGCGCACCGACCATCCTCGATCACCGGAAGCGCACCCTGTTGGGGCGGTTTTCCGTTGCCCCGTCTCGCACCGAGAAAATCGGCGGTGCGCCGGGGTGCAGTCCCAGCAAGCACCGCGGGACGCGCGGCGCGCGCGCGCACCGCCGCCGATTGCGGAACCGCGCACGCTCTGGCCCGATAGCTGTGGTTGCACGGAGTTGACGGAGTTAACTAGTCGAGATGTCGGCAATGAGAAAGGAAGCGCTGCTAGTTGCCGCAATCGATGAGCTTTTTTCAAGCTCGTCTGACAGCGAAGACGACATGCTGATCGACCTCGTCCAAAAATAATGTGGTGAAGAGCTGCCGAAAGTGGACAGGTTCGTTGAACGGGTCGTCAGGCGCCTCGACGACACCGGAGTAAGAAGATTATTTGGCTCCCCAACTTTGTGCTACTACAACTTACTGGGAGCGGGCCGCGGAAGCGCACAGCGTTGTGCTGCTGACAATATGCTCGACTGCCCGCGCGTGCGTTGCTAAAAACGAATACTTACTCGCCATACAACCGTTCATTTCATCCACGAACATCGCCACATGATGTCTCTTGCCATTAATTATAAAATCCATTCGTGTGTGCTTACAACCAGGTATGTCGGAGCACGCAGTTTGACAAGGTTCGAGTGCTTGCCACGGATGCTCTGCCCCTACAAACAATAAAATGTGCGCGCGCGCGTTTTGCGCACGTTTCGCGCGCCAGGGGCAAAGTGGCGCTGCATGCAAGCATCTGCACGGGGTGCAGTTTTGTCCTCGATGTTGACCCTCCGCAGTGCGCCACCACCGCAGTGCACAGCGCACAATTCTGGTTTCAGGGCAACCCCGGGGCAAGGTGATCGAGGACGCTATAAGCCATCGCAGCAGTCAGGTATCGCGAAACGAGATCTGCGATAACTTATTGCCGATATAGTTTTGGTAGTCACAATCACTGGGACGAGTTCTTTGGGGTGTGGCCAAATTTCTATCCGTACATTGTAGAGCCCAGCTCTCAGAGGCCCGTTCCTGCGACTATAGCGTCGGCGTAACCGAGTGAACGTTGGCAGCGAACGATGAAAGGGCGAACGCGAAGCTCAGCGGGGGATGAAAGACGCGAGAAGGAAAGCGGAGGAGGAGGGCGAGGCGAAAGCCTGAGAAGAAAAGCTTAGTGCGGCGACGAACACTAGGAGATGGCACCCGGGTAGCGCGCGTCGTCTGGAAGGTTTGTCTGTGGCGGCGGCGGCGGCTGTGAATCGCGCCCACACGTCATCAACGCGCTGCCTCGCGCGACCGCCAGATTAGCGAGACAGTCGCGGCACACTTCACTCCGTTTGCAACGTGCCGCACAAGACAGGTTGTCCGCGCTGTCATTGCTTAAAGGTGGCGCTCCCACTGCGCGGGACGCGCTCCGCATTTTATACATTGTTCGCGGACGCACTGTGCTTTCAGCGGGCATTGCACAGATGTTTTTTATTTTATTTATTTATTAATACTGCAGGCCAATACTTTGGCCCAAGCAGGAGGGGCATTACATCAAGCAAAAAGAAAATACACACCGGCGTAAATAATGTTGCATTACAGCAAGCAAAAAGAAAATACAGACAGGTGTAAATAACGTAGCATAAAATGAACATTATGCATAAAAAGAAGCGGGGATCACACTACGAATCACTAAAATTCACAAAAATGCTTTTCCAATGCAGCCATGAAATCATCTGACTCAAATACACCAATGGGAAGTGAATTCCACTCGCTCACCGTTCGGGGGAAGAAACCGTACTTGTAGGCGTTTGTTCTAGTGAAAATTGGTGCGAGCAAATATTCGTGACTGTGTCGTGTTCTTCTCGTAGTAGGCCGACATACAGAAGCGGGTAACGCCATATTATTTTTTCCAGAAAGAGTATTGTGTAGTAGTATAAGGCGATTAATTTTTCTGCGTGTTTGTAGTGTCTGTATTCTGTTTTGTAACATTAATGAGGACGGGGAATCAGTTCTGGCATATTTTCCGTATATAAATCTCACAGCTTTTCTCTGGACTCGCTCCAGTTCCATGATGTCCTTTTTAGTATGCGGGTCCCAGACTTCTGCAGCATATTCTAATTTGGATCTCACTATTGCATTGTAGGCTAATATTTTAGTTCTTATAGGCGCATATTTAAGCTTTCTCTTTACAAACCACAGTTTCTTTAATGCCGCTGAGCAGATATCCGAGATATGTGTTGACCATGTGAGTTTATTGGTAAGAGTAACGCCAAGATATTTATATTTTTCGACTTCGGTGATAACTCTGTTTTCAAGCTGGTAATTAAATTTGCTGGGAAATTTCTTTCTTGTTACGCGTAAAAGTACGGTTTTTTCTGCATTTAGCTGCATTCCCCAGTTGGAACACCAGTCAGAGATTGCTACAAGGCATCTCTGCAACACATCATGATCATCATGGGACACAATTTCCTTGAAAATAACACTGTCATCAGCGTATAACCGAATGGAGATATTAGCAGGAATAACATCAATCATATCATTGACATAAATTAAAAATAACAAAGGCCCTAACACACTGCCTTGTGGAACTCCTGAGGTGACCTGACGGGCACTAGAACTACAATTTCAAACTTCAACAAACTGTTCCCTATCTTTCAGGTACGCGCAAATCCACTGTACAATACCAAAAGGAAGTCCAATTTTTTCTAATTTATATATTAACTTACTATGAGGAACCCTGTCAAATGCTTTGCTAAAGTCCAGAAAAAGTACATCTATTTGTCCGGATAAATCAAGTATTTGGGAAAGTTCATGTACGGTTGTTACTAGTTGAGTCACCGTGGAGAGTCCTTTTCTGAAACCGTGCTGAAAAGGTGATAGTATGTTATGATCTTTCAAGAACCCTTGTATGAAACCAGCGACAATATGTTCCAATAGCTTGCAACTCGTGCTAGTAATAGATACTGGCCGGTAGTTTGAAACTGTGAGATAGTCTCCCTTCTTGTGTACCGGCACAACCCGCGCTTTGCGCCAGTCTGCTGGTATTTCTCCCAATGTTAAGGATAACTGAAAAAACTCTGAAATAAATTCCGATATTTGTTCGGCATATCGCCTCAAGAAAGCATTGGGAATGTTATCAGGACCAGCAGATTTTTTCAAATTTATATTTAGGAGCAGCTCCAGGACACCCTCGCGAGTTATTAGAATGTCATTACCGACGGGCTATATGTGCTTGCAAGCGCAGTCTGATCTTGATCTGCAAACACACTTTGAAAATAAACATTGAAATGTTCTGCAATGCTGTGCGCATCCTCTATTTCAATTCCATTAACTTTAATGCTATCTATCTGCTGTTTCCTTTGACTTAGGTGTAACCAAAACTTTTTCGGATCACTAGAAAGAAATTCTTCAATATTCGTGCTATAAAACCTATCTCTGGCCGAATTTACCTTTATCAGTAATTCTTGTTTCAGATGCTCAATTTGCGGGGTCATCGTTTTGTTCCTCTTTCTCAATCTTTTAATTTTACGCTTGGTTTGGATAATTTCCCGATTTATCCAGGGATTCATCCGTTGTTTTCGAACAGCTTTTAAAGGTACAAACTATTCAGTGCAGTACTTTACAGTATCCTGAAATCGTTGCCATGAGAGCTCAACATTATTATCACTTATCTTAAGATGTGTATCTAGATAATCTATGACTGCTACATCATCGGCCTTAGTGAAGTCTCTGATTGTTTTTACGGTTCTATGACTTTGGTGCATTTCCGCTGGAACATTCCAGCAAAAAGATATGAGCTTGTGATCGGATATGCCAGGCTCGACCACTGCCGTTCCACCAAAAATATTTCGCTCAGGAGCAAAAGATCAAGAACATTATTCCCCGGGTATTATTATTAATAACCTGCTGGAGGTTAAGATTGAGCACAATGTCTATCGCCAAGTCACCGGAAACCGACGAACCATAATTTAAGTGATTCCAGTTTAAACATGGCAGGTTAAAATCACCTGTTATTATCAAGTTTTTTTCGCGCAGTCTTAAAAGGTGATCATACAATATATGCATATATGAGTCATCGGCACCTGGAGCTCGATATACAGAACACAAGAAAAACGACAGTCCCCAGATAGACACCTTCAAGAACAAAACTTTCGTGTCCCATGATTTGATCTGCAACTGTTACATGAACATCGGACTTCGTTACGACTGCAATGCCGCCACCGCGAGAACCCCTATCTTTTCTATACAGGCGATAGTTTGGTGGAACGATTTCATCGTCACGAATGGCTTCATGCACCAAGTTTCGGAAATGACGCAAACATGGGGATCATATAACAAAAGCAAATCTTCTAACTTATCGGTTTTATTTACAATACTTCTGGCATTGAACGAAAGTAGCCGGAGCTGATGTACCTGCAAGCGCTAGCTTTCGGTTGCTGAGCAGTTCGTTACAAATTTTTGTTTGCGGCGCCATGAGCTGTCAGTTGCAGAAATCTTTTTGCGGGAGTTCGAGGCGTCATCCCAAGAAAAGTACTGGTCATCAATTCGGAGCTTGTCGTGTATTAGCTGGACCTTCTTTCCGCTATCTTTATCTGCCTTCGCACTATTCCAAAGCAACTTGCGTTTCCGCCTCGTGTCTGCGCAGTAATCACCCTGGATAGAAATATTTGTCCCTTTTAGCTTGCGTGCATTTTGCATGACTGAATGCTTTTCCGCGTAGTCCTGAAAATACACGATAATCGGCTTGCCCTCTGAACTCTTCCTAGCCTATGTATTCTGGCCACCGATGTACAGCTCACGCCCATTTTTTCCAAAAACACTTTGTTGATAACTTTGTCGCGTAACAATGATGCAGTTTCATTGGGAATTTCGGGAATGCCAAAAACTATCAGATTTGATCGCTTGTTGCGATCTTCCAGGTCGATCAGTTGGCTTGCTGTGATTTGAGTGTCTTTTCCATTTTGCCTACAGTTGCAACCAAGTCAGCAGCTGCGCTCGTATTTGTTTTTACGTGTTCTTCCAACTGAGTGAAACGGCTTCTCAAAACTAACGAGAGCTTTTTCCGTAGTTTCAAGGAGCGTCTTCAAGGCCGATATATCATTTCTTATTGCCTGTTGTCCATCATCAATGATTTT
>NC_051158.1:119833916-119858226 GCF_013339745.2 Dermacentor silvarum | reverse complement strand
GTTTTAGAGAATTTTTTCTTCAGCTTTCTTCCAGTTGAAATTACTCAGCACCAACTCGTTTTCCGTCTGGTTATCGTTCATTCTCTTTTTTTTCCTCAGAAGCTACCTCGCCATTGCCCTGAAATGATTCGGTGGTTATTTTTCGAATGTACTTTAATGCATGCTGCACCCCTTCCAGTTTGTTTGCATTTTCGTCAAGGATATGTTGCTGTATTGTTCCCGACTTCCTGCCTAATACGTTAATGTGGTTCCAAAGTATTCTAGGTGCGGCCTTCTTTTTCTCACGTATTTCTAACAACCAACGTTCACTTTCACCTTCAATCTTTGCTTGAACTAATATTTGAACCATAGTGTTTTTCCAGCGGTATGTTTCCCATTTTCTGTCTATTTCATCCTGCCGCAACTGTGCGTTTTTTGCCTGCCTGTGTTCTCGTGATGCTTTCTTTCGTTCGTCGATCGCCTCCCGTATCTTCCTGTTCCACCAGCTTCTCGGCTTCCTTTTTCCTTTCCAACAAGTATGTTGCTTCTCTTTCCTCATTTCTTTCGTCATTAAACTTACAAGCTCACTTATTCCCACTCCTTGCTAGGCCATTTGTCAAGTTCTTTCTCGACTCTTGTGGCTACATTTGCTATTGGTTAATCATTCAAATTCGGACTGGTCATTCTTCGTTCCTTGCTCTCTTTCCCAACTACATATCCCATTTTCAAAATGATGCGTTTATGGTCGCTCCCTATGCTGCTATCCCCTTACTCGTCTATGACCATTTCTTTCAACTTATCATAAAATCCTTCTGCATCAGACAGTAATCGATGGCCGATTGTCTATTTTCGCCTTCCTATGTGATCTGGCTATCCCATTTTGGCCCCGTATTCACGATAACGAGGGCAGGTTGCTCACAGAGATCTAACATTAACCTCCCATTGTTGTCGGTATAACTGTCTAGATCCTGTATGTGGGCATTCATGTCACCCAGCAGGATAATTTCGCCCCCCTTCCCGAAACTCTGAATATCCGAACCTAGGCATTTTACTAACTCTTGATTCTTTTCTTTGCAATTTTTCCCTGTCCACAACTACGTCACTCCCAGCCAAGTTTTCTTTCCACTGTCTGTGCCTGATAGCCAAAGATGCTCTTGACACTTTGAATTTGCTCTTTCCCACTTGGCCCCCTGATGTACGAGCATTCCGACTCCCCCTCCCTTTCTTTCCAATTTAGTTCGGTTGCACCCTTCCTAAACATAATTCTCAATCATTGGTGGTTCTTTCTAAGTCTCTAAGGTGCGTTTCTGTGAACGCATACACACCTATTTGTTCTCTATTTAAGTGCTCCTCAATTTCTAACGAGTTTTCTTTTCTTCTACCGCCCTGCATGTTTATATAACCTATTGCACATCGAGCTCTTTGCTTTCTCGTTTTTTTGTTGCTACCGGTGCTGTTAGTCAGAGGTTCCCCTAAGGGACCTTCTTCATTACTACGTATACCCTGGCCTCCTTAGCGCCCCCCCCCCCTCACCCCAAAAAATAAAAAATCACAGCATATCCACGGGGTGAATGATGATGAGTGGGCGAAGCTCCGGAGGGAATCATCGGATCTCCCGCTTAAGGGGACGCTAGCACAAACGCGTTAGAAACGTGCAGTACTCTCTAGTAAGGGGGAGCGGCCACAGCGTCTTACGCAGCCATTTACACATGCCGGAACGTGCACCGCGTTTGCCGACGCCATCACATGACTGCTGAGAGAGTATACCCCCCGTATTCATAAACGCTCCTCGACTTGAACTTGACTTGCCACCGCCTTGGGCAGCGCGTTCGAAACGCGTTGAAGGTAAGGCGGAGAGGCCACAGCGTCTCACACCAGCTTCTTACACGGGCCGTAACGCACTAGCACAAGCGCGTTAGAAACGCGCTAGAAACGCGGCCTTTCGTTAATGTTGGGTATTTATTGCCATCGTGGTGCGTGTGTCTACGTGCGCTTCGTGGCGTAGTGGGTTAACGCCGCGCTCTCGGAAGCGAGGGGTCCCTGGTTCGATTCCGCGCTACGGACACAACTTCGGAATTTTTTTTCTCATTTTTCTCAGACTGGTTACACACTACTACTACTACGACGGCACCGGGCGCGGGATGAATTTGGACCGGTGGCGCCTTCATGCGGCTGCGCCGTGAAAGTAATGGCATGTGGCGGCCGGGCCGCGCGCAGCAGGCGCTGCCGTGAAACGAAGTCTGATCAAACATGTTGCGTTTTTGGGTGCACCAACAGTTACTGAAACATGACTGAAGCTGGTTACGCCATTCAATTCAATCGTTGTTCATCGCGGCATCGCGTTTTTCAGGCGGAAAGTCTGTATATGTGCGGTCTGTAGGCAACAGCGCGTTCAGTGCTCAGCAATTGAAGCGCGATACTCGAATCGCATGGTCGCCAGCGCTTTTTGCACTGACTGTAAGCGCTGGGGACACCGAACTGGTGCATTGTGGTGTAGAGGGAAAGCGAAAACCTTCGTAATGCATTATGACGGCATTTGGCCCCACGGCGCTCACCTGTGGTTTGAAAAGAAAAAAAAAAACGGTGGCAACCGCGCGCTGCCAGCGCTTCAATCGCTGGGCACTGTACATTTCCGACGCTGATTTGCTATGGTCTAGTTCTAACGTTAATAAGAGAGCCGTTCATACGCAAGAGCTTCGTGTCCCACTTGCGTGTCTTCGCCTCCACAGTGTAATGGCTCCGCAGCTTGGGCACCGAAGGCGAACACTCAGATTTGTAGTCATTTTGCCGTCGTATCAGTGTATCAGTCTTCCTTTTAATGTACATTTTCCTTCCTAGCTATTCCCAACTCTGGTTGAGTCCGGCAAATGACTGCTGTGCATCGACGGTGAACGCCAACTCAGTGGCGGGTTCACACTCGCCGCCACCGATGGCTCCCGTCGCGCTAAGCTACATAAAATGGGCCGTGACTGAAGATTGGGCTAGTTTATAAGCAATTAAGAATGGGAAGCCTTGCAAAGATAAAAGAGCTACAACGGACAGAGAACGACTGACACATGTGCGATCGGCGAAGCAGCTCAAGAAACAGAATAAGGAAGACGTATGTCTCCTTTTTTTCTGTCCATAATTGTTGTGTTCTTCGCCTATTTACATGATTAAATACGCGTGAATGTTAACGCGCACAGCAAAATAACATCTGGAACATAACTCCTGGAGTTCCATGTCTTAGCTTGCCGCGGTGAGCTCCGTTCGCGTATGCATTTGCATCGCAATTTGCGCTCGTTTTCTGCTTTATATACTACTTGATGCCACGAATGTGATCTGCCTCGCACAAGTGACGACCTTTCTCAATAGAAGACACGCGTAAATGCGTTTTCCGGTGCGTCAGCCCTTATAACCCGCAGTGCCAAATCACTGGAAGCACCGAGCGCCTTCGTCCCGTCGTCTGCTTCACATGCCAGTGCTTTGTTAGGTGCCGTTCGCGGCGCTGTTCGCCAGCATATCGCCGGCGCGCCGGTGGCGCCTTACAACGGCCGCCCGGTGCCTTATTCCCGCCCCTTTGCAGTTCAGCACGTCATTTAGACCGTCCGCTACTATTACAAGGTTGCGTGCCTGCGCATTCTCCGCGAGCTTTTCTCTAGCTCGCTCCATGACATCGGCCAATGACCTCCCTGAAAACGTCCCTGCCGCCACTCTTTTGTCGCCTTTCACCCGCTCCACAATTGCCGTTGAGCAGCTACACAGATTTGAACCACCGGTGATTATGACCTTTTCACTCTCCCCTCCTGACGAGGTATCACCCTGCTTTCCTTTGTCCTTCTTGTCCGCGTGATTCAGATTCGACACAGGGCATTGACCCCTGCGTTCTTGCTTTCTCTTTGCGGCAGCGTCAATGTAGGTGACCCTCCTTCCAGCATGTTCCACGCATTCTATGTACTTTGTGGGCACTTCCGGTCCTGTCTCGCCGGGAGCCGGTGTTTCATCGTCACTACCATTTTCGCTCGTAACGGCGGCCCTGTTCAATTTTGCCTTGGCTGCTTGGAGTCTTTCTTACACTGCCTTCCGTGCATCACGTTCCATATTGAGCTCATTTCCAAGCTCTGCGATCAGATTCACAAGCTCAGTCTGGACAACCTCCATTTTCGTTAGCCTAGCATCGACATCGCAGGGTGTGTCGATTGCCTCAGTTTCCATGCTCTTCTCATCGGTCCGCTCGTCCACCTTGAGGGACCCCCCGCACGCTGTACGCCTTCCCGCCCTTTTTGCCATATATAGCACTTGGCTTTCTCAAACGCTATCACCGAACCTTCTGAAGCACGTACCTACAGAATGTCGATACGCACAGAAACTCCAACCTTAAAATGCCAGAATTTATTTATCCGCAATTAGTCTCAAAGTATCCCCACAAAATGTCGAGCAAACTAAATTCATGACACACGTTCGCAAGTGTTCGGACACGTGGCCACGCTCTGACTGTCCTACAAAAGCAAAATTATCCATACAAATACACGCAAGCTAAAAAGCACTAATGGCTAATATCCTTGACCACGCATACGCACGTTTATAAACACGTGTCAGGAACAGACGTTCTAACTGTGCTAAAAAACGAAATAAACCCGATACACACGAAGACATAAAAAAAGAAATACAATATCTGATAGCTCTGCCGCTTCCAACCTACTATTTAAAGGCTAAAACAAACACCAAGTCTAACAACAGAAGCAAGATGAAAGCATGCACAAAAAAACTTTTCGTCGCCGCTAGAGTGTACTAGACAATGGTCGAGTGGGCCGAACGGCGCTCTGCCGCTGAGGCGCCGCGTGTGGAAAAATAGTGCGAGGGCGCTGTGAGCGAACTGGATTGGGGCAGAGACGCGCTCCTAGCATATTCAATGTACTTTCGTTGCGAGCGCCGATGCCGATTGCGCATAGTACGCTCTTAAAATAATGCTTTATTTCAACTGTAGATGTATGTTTACACCATTTTGCCAAACATATATATTTGAGGCATGTCTTATACAACGCGACGTCTTCAATTTTGCTGTCGTTGTCAAGCGCGTCGTCTGCTAGCGAGCGCGGGACGGCCAGTTTTTCTCGCAGAACCTCTGTGTAGTACATATTTTTTAATGTTTTAGTTGCTTCGGTGTGCCCATGACTCTTGACGGCCTGTACCAAATGTAGTTTTAGCCATGTGAACTGCTGTTTTTACCACTGTCCTCTAAAAGTAACTGGTATCTCTGCACCATGAAGGCTACGTTGACCGTGTCATTTTACGCGCGCTTCTTGTTGCTGGATATTGATCAGGGACAATGATCGAAGAAAACAATATTAGAGTGAAATAAACCACGTTTATTAACTGCTTGGAGCGAAGAATGACTAATGTGTTTCTAGGTAATTAAATCAAAGGGTACATAGACATATATATTCACGATATATATGTAAGGGAAAAAATAACAAATCTTCTAAATGCAATAATTGAAAAAGTGAGAACTACCTACCGGAATAAGCGCACGTGTTTGCAGTAACAAACACACTTATAGTGAATACTGCAGAATACTGCAAATAAAACTCGCATTCGCAGAAATAATATGCATAGCAGGCAATACCATCTTATATATATATATATATATATATATATATGTATATATATATATAGTATAGTGTGTGTGTGTGTGTGTGTGTGTGTGTGTGTGTGTGTGTGTGTGTGTGTGTGTGTGTGTGTGTACGATGCCGAATAGTCCTTTCCGTTCGAATGTAACGCATAACAGCACTATTGAAATCTCAAAGGTGAGTGACTGCATGCAAGTGAGGACTGTTATTCCGAGTGATTTTGCTGCCGGAGAGTCGTGGCTGCTCCGGAGAGTCGTGGCTGCTGCGCAGAGGCGCAGTTCCGGAGAGAATTCACGGACGGGTGGTAATAAGTCCTGCTTAACAAGTTCCTAGCTCTCAATCAATATAAACGCCCCGTTTTAGGGCAGCCTGTAAATCTGCTAACTTGATTCAGATAAGGATTTTTGACAGTCTCACCGTGTTTGCAACCCATTAAAACTGAGGGCCCCGTGTGGTGCCACACTTATCTTCTTCAACGAACGCAACAGATCTGCACATATCTCTACGTGTATGTGAGACATGCCGTTCCTTTGTTTCATTATTGTCGTTATGATAGTGCACCGAATAACTGAAAGCAGCTGTTTATAATATACAAGCTTCTGAGTTAAGCGGTGATACATTTGGGAACGACATTACATTTATGCATGAAATGTAGCATAAGCGTAACATGTTTTTCTCGGAAATCAGACTCGAGAATAATTTATGTTGTTGACACCCCCAGAAGTAAGCCGAAGAACGCAGCCACCTACTTAGTTTCTTTTTTTAATATAAGCAAATTCTTCGGTTTTGCGTGGCAAAACCACTATATGATTAAGGCACCCAGTTTATATAGTTTTTGCCACCTGGGGTTCTTTAACGTGCACCTAAATAGAAGTACACGAGTCTTTTTCCATTTCGTTCCCATCGAATTGCGCGACCTGGATTGAACCGCGTGCTCAAGGCCGTATCCACTATACTATATAGCCACTAATTAGGCTACCGCGCAGACTTTTTCTTTTTTTGAAGTATCGACTGAAAAAAAAAAAGCCACGTACGGCTTACGGCCAAATATTAGCATATAGAATGGCCGCTTTATGCTATGGGATCAAATATCTTTGTACGCATTTTTTTATATTATTGTCTAATAAAATTCCCCTTGGATTTGATTTAATTAACTAAAACCATTTTCGGGCCGCTCGAGGTCCGACTGCAATAAATGACCCCTTAACGATTACTCCGCATTCTGTTACGCGAGAAAGGCAAAAATTTGAATGAAATGTTGCGCTGCAGCTTTTTTTTTCTATAACAATACTTACCGTAAATCTGAGGACAAGGCGCTGGATGGGCAGCTATGTTTTATTTGTTTGAAGCGGCAAGCAGAAGGTTGCATATCTTTCTCCTTCTGCGTTTCGCAGGACCTACTGATGAAAAGCTTTATGTGCAACAATACACACGAGAGATACATGCTGCTTGAAGAACGAGAAAAATATTTTTTCTCCGAAGGGAACCGTACAATAACATAGTAGAATGAAAGCCGACACTGCGGCCGCAATGCACGCGCAATGACCGAGCGGTATTAAAAAATAATAAAAAATAAATAAAGAACAGAAATAAAGTAATTTATTCTTAAGGCATAAATACATGTCATATGCAATTATGAACCCCATTTGAGCGGTCTGAACGCAAATACCAGCGCGCGAAGTATTACGAATGACCCTGCCGAGCAGTATCGCCAGCAGTTTCCAACGGCGCGAACTTGATACGGCCCAATTCACTTCGACCGCAGCGCCGCGCCCCAGTATTTTTCCACGTAGTAGCCCCAGTATTTTTCCACATTCATAGTAGCGCCAGTAAAGCTCAAAGCGTGAAGGAAATTCGTTATTTCAGATTAAGGTGATAAGTGTACCAGCTGAATGCTTTGCTAACATGAATGTATATTGTGCAGGGCGTGAATGACGTGAACACGGATCGATCGGGCAGCACTCAACGCCCACTCACATTCCGCTCGCGGGCACATTTTGTTGCGGCCGATCTAGTCGTGGATACAAGCACAAAAAAATTAAAGCGTAAGCCCGCGTGCTACCCCTCGATCAGAAGAAAATAGTGACTGCACCGGAAAATTCCAACTCAGAAAACCGTTCAAGCATCGTCACGCGAATTCAGTGTGGGCGCGATATAATTTAAGAAATGAAACGGCGCAAGCTTGCGATATGCAACGCACTAGAGCAAAGTGGGTGTTCTTGGCTAGAACCTATGATGAGAAAGCACATAGCTGTGTAAAGAAATCTTTCAAAAGATAATTTATCAGGCGGGACGAAGGCAGGCGTTTTATCTTGGATTACAATATCACTAATACAGTTTACTTGTGAAAATCTTTTTTATTTCAATTCCCCTTAACATAGACTGTGTATATTATTCATTTGGCTTTCGTCGTTTGGGGAGCGAGTGACTCTTGCAGGATCTAAGAGGTGACTTTGTTGTTTATTAAATTGCACATGAGAATGTGCCAATGTAAGCGTATTTGACAATGCATGCTACAGCCTGTCCAGAAATACACTTATACCCAGCACACAATAATCTCATAGACTTTTTATTTTTTATTTTGCAAAGACAGAATAATAAAAAAATTGTGCATGAAGCAGCTCGATAATTTTAATAGAGGATAGCCTTCCCAGAAGCTTACGCTCTCATACATTACCCACAATGCAAAATTGTTGAATAAAAACATGCTAGCGTGTAATATACACCGCACGCGCATTGTAAAAAGCATTCAGTATCCAGGATGGCACACATTTCAAAATCAGGCACACATCTGCACAGAAAACAGGGTGCACAAAGATTTAAAAACATGTAAATGTCACGTAGCTGAACAGAACCAAGGTAATGTTTTCCGTCCCTTGGAGATACTGAGATTATTTTTTGCATTCGGCCTAATTACATGATTAGTCTTAATTATTTGATCAACTTCTTAAATATTATAATTATATTAAAAGTTTCAATGAGAAAATTGGAGAGCAACATGAAAGACTTCCGATACAGCTTTTTATTACTCAATACATGATACGTAGAAGTATTTTTCCGAGCGTGAAAGAAGCCCACAAATACACGCAAAGTGCCTCGAGGCAATTTTGAGTCTATTCGCAGGTTTCTTTCACGCTCGGAAAACACTTTTATGTATCACGTCTTGAGCACCAGAAAGCTGTATCGGGAACTTTCATGTTGCTGTGCAATTCTCTCGTTCATACTTTTTTATCTAATTATAGCATTAGAAAAGTTGATTAATCAGTTATGAAAATAATTATGTAATAAGGCGGAATGCAAAATAATCTGAGTATCTCCAAGAGACGACAGACAACATTGCCTTGCTTCTGTCGAGCTTTGTGACATTTTCATATTTTTAAATCTTGGTGCATGATAGTTAAGACACCCAGTATATATCTTATACAAGCAGCAAAATTTGCACACACTGTTGTGGCACACAGCAGTTTTTGTGGCACACAGGAGGTTCTATCTTCCGCAGCGGCTTTCGAGTTTTATTTGACCGTGTGAGGTTCTTTGGACAGTTCGGAAATAAGGTGGGAACTGTATTTGCAGACAGGACAGGGCTCTTTGGCGCGTCAAGTAGCACCATTTTATCGAGCTCCGCGTAATATGCCGTCGATATCATATCCTCTGAAAAATGCTTGGCGCAAACATGGTCGGTAGGCATTAGAGTTCGGTTTGCCCTCAGATTTACACGGCGCCACTGCTCTAGACGACCGCTGTCGGACGGCGCTTTGAATAGAGGCACACGCTCCCAACAGGTTCGGTATCCAGAATTGCAGTTCGTGACGAAGCACTTTCTACCCATTTCAAACTCTCAGAAGGTCGCTTCCACCTTGGTCGAGGGCCCATGGCGACAATACACAAGCCCAAGATGATGAAAGGCGGGTGAACAAAAAGTGTGCCTTCAAAACAGCACGGCCGCACATTCAAGCACAAAGACAGCGAAGCACGCGCCTTCCCGCCGAGGCTAGGACCGCATACCGCAGCGCCCTCTACGACGGCGCCGAACCAGCTGCAACCAAGCCGAACATAATCTGGACGCGAGCGAGCGGCGCTTTCGCGCGCGTTGGGGGGAGAGTGTCAGCACCTCTCCTTATTCTTACACCGTGGACTCGACCATATTCTAGTACACTCTAGTCGCCGCTACGGAGCCCCGGAGAAACACATCCGTCCACCACGACCTGCCAAGGATGCGAGCGCCATCTAGATATCATTTTCGCAAGTAAAGTGCCCGAGAGCGTGGCTGTAGGTCTGGTAGAAATGCTGGAAAAGGGCTTTGTCCTTTAGTTTCCTCATAACAGAATTATGTTTTCTCGTACAGTCAAATTACAATCCGACGCCGAATGGTAAACAATCCGACGTCGAATGGTAAAGTCATACTTTACCATTTTTCTGACGGATTTCACTGTGAGAAATTCAATTTGTGTTGTCTAAAACCTTGCACCACGTGGAGGGCCTGTGCGGTCGGGGTGGTTGGGGATGAGTTTCTCCGCCACGGACGCTGACATCGCACGCCGACGCCGGACGCCGACACCGATGCCAGATTTTCTGCCACACGGGGCCCTTAACACTATCGCGTTAATACGGCGCATGTGATTGCCGAGCTGTAGCTGCATGTCTACAAACCACACCACAATAATCATTCTTATCGATGATTATTTGCCAAGTTTTTGTTTTAACCAAAATTACAATATACTGTGAGAGTGGCGGCATAAAAAACGTTATTATTCAGCATGTGCCACGGCATAAATAACTCCATTCACGCAGCCGGAGGAGCGACTACTTATATCGTAGCACAAGTTGAACACAAGCGTGTATGCGCGCCAAAGATAAGCACCGACCCACATAGTTTCCAGGGCACTGTCGACAAGGATAGACGGGAGCCTTTCTTTCTTGTCGCAGTACTCAGAACCACTCATAGGTAACTGTAAGCCCTGTCTTTTTCTGTAAAATATGTGTCATGCTTAAGGTAGGATGTTTAAGTAGGTCATGCTTAAGGTAACTCGTAATCAATGTCACCGTAAAACACACGGCAATATTTTGTGCGCAATCGACGGGTGCTTGCGAGCGCTTTTCCGACGCGCCCATCCGTGAAAATTACGCTGTTTCGAGTTTCTGTCGCGCCCTAGTTTATTACGCGTGATGAGAACCCGATATTCGATACGCTAAGTAATTGTCACGAATGGCAATGACAACGAGTTTAGGTTTCAGAGTTTAACTTTTTATTTTGATAACTTTTTGAAAAGCAAGTTCATTCAAGGCTTTCCGCTTTTCAAGTCATCGATGAGCTCAATAAAGCTTCTTTCTCTAACTCTCCATGAGCAAACGTTTTCCAAATAAAAACTAGTCCCTGCTGTAGTAGCGAGATGCCACAGCTACTGGAAGACCATCCTGAGCAAATATTCATTCACGCAGGCTATCCAACGAGACTGCCTTGCATAAAATATATTCCACACTCCTAGCAACGCATGACGCCGAAGCAGTTTTGTTTTCTGTAACTGTCGCTCAAAGCACGTACTGTGTATAGAATAAACGCCTGTGAAAACCTCATATTCGCAGTAATTTTGAGGATTGTGTTTCCAAATATTGATACAAAAGTAGAGGAATTTGTTTTCATTTCTGCAAGGCGATTCACCGAAGTGCACTCTTGTGGTTGTATAGTTTTAACGCGACAGCGTTAAGGGCCCCGTGTCGCACAAAATCCGGTGTCGGCCGTGGCGTTCGTCTGGCGTTGTCCGTGGTCGGAAATTGCCGTATATATTTATGTATATGCCACGCCTTGCTATCTGACATGCTGTATATGCGGTTTATATTGTCATACCCTACTATCAATAAAGTTGCTCATACCTTGTCTTACATTCTTGACAAAGTTATTCCTCGTATTTTTTTAGAATGACAGCCCACAAACAAATGGAATGAATCAAAACACCGGAAGCGCATGCCTTTTATGTTTAATCCTCTCAGACTTCAATATTAAAAGGGCGAAAAAAATAACAGAAACCTTAAAATGTTGTAATTTTTTTTGCGCGACTGTGCATGAATCCCGGGATCCGCCCACGCAAGAGTCCGCGTTTCCAGGAATCGCCGAGCGGCGCGCGCGGCTTGTTCCTCGCAACGCCATCTAGATGGGGCTCACCTCCCTTCATCCGCGGCAGCGGAGGCACCCGCCATGCACGGGAACGAAAACGAAAATAATTAGAAAGCTCGCCTTCATGCATAGCGTACGCCACGCGTTTCTCGGTAAACATTACGGTTACAAAAGCTGCAGCTGCCGGGAAGCGTGAGAAGCTGGCAGCGATCTCTGAATCATATCGCGTTCCACTCTTAAAGGCGAAGCTTAAGCGTTGCCCGAGTTTTTTTTTTTTTTCAACGCAAATATTGTATTCTTTACAAAAAGTGTCTTTATAACTGACTTTTCCACGAAGAACACGAACCGACGATTGCGACTACAGAAACGCTATCTGTGATGATTTATCGCATATCTAGTTTTACAATACGTGCCTCGACAGCTAAGTGGATATCGTAATATGCTACTGACCACGAGTTTGCGAGCACGCCACTGGCATCAGCGGCCTCATTCTGGTGGGCGCGAAATGGAAGAACACCCTTGTGCCACGGATTGGTTCCTCGTTAAAGAATCTCAGGTGGCCAACATTATTCTGAAGTCACCCACAATAGCTTGCTTCATAATTAGATTGTGGCTTTTTCACGTTCATTTACAAGGATTTTGTTCTTTATGCTTTGCGGTGGGGTGAATGTATAATGGGCTTGTACCATCTGCCGCACCTTTGTAGCAACGTGATTGATGAAATCATGCTGTCTACATTAAAGAGGGAATTTGAAATAGCAGAGATTGCAGTGCTGGCGAAGGTCACGGGGGCACCGGGACGTATATGGTGGAGAGGCCAAGCTGAATGAAATAATTAAGGGTTACAGCATACAGAAAGAGGAACAGATTTGAATCCTTGACCGCTAAAACATAAATGTTCTCTGTAGCTTATGGCAGCTTCCAAGACGAAGGTAACGGTTCTGATTTCGTCTTACATTTAGCTTTTTTTTATACTCAATGCAGTAGTAATTCGCTACTCAAATTTATCGGGCTTAGCAGTAACATGCCTTAGAGCATCGATAGGTTTATCTAGTTTTTCAAGGCCGCGATTTGTCTCTTTGTTTCCCGTTTCAAGGAGATTGTCTACAGAAAACTGTACAACGGGACCGGCTGATAGACAGAGAAATGCGTACGTAGATCGGTTAGACAGGCAGACACACCCACACGCACGCACGCACACACACACATACACACACACACATGCACAGACACGGCGACACAGACAGACATACAGCAAGACAGACCGAGCCCTTATGCTTTTTCGGATGACGGTTATCAACGAAAGTCGTAGTTCTCACTTCGCGCCGAACATATACTATGTGAAACACCAACATGCAAACGTGGGGCTCTTCAGAAACAAATATTACGTAAGGACACAAATATCTGACGCCCACTTATACAATAAAGTAAGCAAGGGTTACACGTTTGTAAAACGTGTAGGTAAAAGACTGCCAGCTGTGGAGGAAGCTCCTCTTCTCCCAGCACCTTCGGCGCCGTGGCTGCCCATGATGTCGGCCATTGTTCAGCCACTTCCAACCAACGTGAGAGAAATGAAAAAAGCCGGAGGCGTCATCATCACCGCAGAGCCATCCTTAACGATATTACAGGATGATGCTGGTTCACAGAATCACGCCAGTACTACCTGGATGAATAGCGACGGCAGCAACAGAGCAAAAACTACTCATAGCACACCATTAAGTACGACCGGTGCAGAGTTACAACCACTTCTAGAGGTTGGGCATGCAGCCGGAAATGGCCACATCGAGCATTGCAGCCTTCTACGCATATACACGGATTCGCAAGAGGCCCAAGAGTTGGCAGTGCGTCCATTTCGCTTCGCAGTTTTAGCAGCCAAACAAGTTCCGCACCTCTGGACACCCCCACATGCTAGCGCAACGCCACCTGGAAGCATTTTCTATATTCCGGCTCAAAATTAACTTGAAGTGCAGCAAAACCTACGAGGCGCGTGCGCCATTCAGAAGAGGTAACGTCCAGATTGTTTCAATCCGTGACGCATCACTCCGCGCCTGTGTCGCTTTCTCTGACGGCAACGAAGGAGACGGCGCGGAATAGACGACGTGGCAAGTACGAGGTGCACCCTACTGTCAGGTATCGCATGTCACGAAGGACGTGTAAAAATCATTAGCGCATATGTAGCATCATACACCGGCAATTTACGTTTCATAATGCTTGCGGAGGCCTTTTTCATTAAAAACTGCAGATCCAACACACTGTGGTAATTGGCGTAAGCGAAGCTTAGTTTCACGTACACGGGTACAGTGGGACGACACTGAAATAGCGAACCGCGCTGCACACAGTCCGAGCAGGCACATGACTAAAGCAGCATTAAACTCGCCTGATGCCCCGAAAAAATCACCGCATATTCACGACGTCAATGATGATGAGTGGGCGAAGCACCGGGGGATCATTCGGGTAAACCAGAGCTACGGACGAGAGAGAAAGAGAGCGCGCGTCGGGAACGAACGCTCTTGTGCACCACAGCGCCCCTAGCTACGGACGAGAGAGAGAGAGGGTGCGTGTCGGGAACGAGAGAGAAAGAAAGCGCGCGTCGGGAACGAATGCCCTTATGAACCGCAGCGCCCCTAGCTACGGACGAGAGAGAGAACGCGTCGGGAACGAGAGAGAAAGAGAAAGAGAGCACAGCGGCTCCTCTAGCGGGAGCGGCGAGTACTAGCGTGGCTACAATGGCGCGACGCCGGACAAGGCTCGATTCTAAGGAGCTTCGCCCCTAAAAACTTCGATTGAAGAAGAGTGTTAAAGTTACATCTTCAAAGCATGCCATTAATTGGAGCAGAAGTGACACAACCACGGAGTAAGGCAGTACCGCCAGAGAGAGAGAGAGAGAGAGAGAGAAACATTTATTTAGACCATTCAGATCGTTGATCTTGAGGACGAGTGGGTGGTGTCCTCATTCCAGGACTCCACTGGCCATGGCTGCTCGACGTACTTGCTGGACGAGAGCTTGTTGTCCCGCCAGGGTATCGCCGGTCAGCTGTACCTCCCACCGCTCAAATGACGTGTTAGGCGTCTTTAAATGTTGAGGTTTGCCCCCGCACCCCCACGAGATGTGAAAGAGTGTAGGGCGTGTGTCGCCGCACCAGGGGCAGATGCCGCGATATGTTTGTGGGTATATTTTGCTGTATCTGTGTAGGTTTGGGAATGTGTTTGTTTGGATAAGTCTGAGGGCTATTGCCTCTTCAGTGCTGAGTTGGCAGTACCGCCAACTTTACTCATCTTAAAGGGTCTTACTACGAAACGCCGGTAAATGGTTCAGACGACGTTCCCAACGCATTCATAGTACGATAATTCCGTGCCGACAAGCAGACATGATAGATGAGTGCGTCTGATGTGGCTTTTCCTGCAGTTTTTTTTCTGTTTTTTTTTGCGTATGGTTTCACTGACATTGGGTCTTCGAAAAAAACAGTGTGTGGGTATTCGTTTTTATTTATTTTTACGTGTGGCCTTTTATGTTTCGTTGCTGCTTGATCGAGACACCACAGACCACGAGTGTGTTGCACACGACAGCATATAAGGGCGTCGTGTCACGGGCTCTGCACTCCACTTTTTTTACACGATTGTCGTCGAAGCGAATACGTCGTGACAACTGTAGCGTGGCACGAACCCACCCTTTTTCAATAGCCCTTTTGTCACCTTGGCACACCCTTTTGGGGCACACACTTAGTGAACCATGTTCTATATACTAGGCCAGACAGCAGCAAGTTGTCGATACTGGTACATACCCAGTGGCCTATGTTGTCTTCTTGGCAAGACACCAGTTAGCACATACTTAGTGGCCCAAGCTAGTTGGCAACTTAGGTGGCTGGGTATGTGAGAGAGGTTAAATTCTGACTGCATTCCTAAAGATGCGTTCAGTTCTGAAAGAATACTAGATGCATTAAAACAGAAGTCGGTACATGGACAGCCTCATCGCATCAAACTGAGTGGTGTTGCTATGCTCGCAAAATGTTTCATACAAGGACATTGGGCAACGCTTGTGAAGTGCTGTATGAGAACAAAACAATGAATAAAAGCGTAGTCACGCGGTTAACGGCACAATTTTAGACGACCAACGAAGACATCAAGGCCACACGACCTCCATAATACAGCTCCGATCAGCGTTTTTAAATCTTCAGAAACGTTGGCTGCCACTATGCCGAATAAAAACAACTCGACGAAGGGATTCACAAACATAAGTATCGGTCGCGTTCACACCGAATATCTTGTTGCGTACGTCAAAATGTACGTTGCCGCCCGCAAATCGCCACGTGAATCGCTGAAACCTGTCATGCCACTTCTTGCAGGTTTGATCTGGATTCATGGCTTCGCCGCAGGAGTGTTTTGTATGTGTCTATAAAAAGTCGCAGTTTTTCCCGAAAGGCGAAGCATCGATTGCGATAGCAAATTAGTAGACAGCTATGCGAAGCACAGATAGTAGTTTATCGGGCCGTATAAAGTTGTAAATATTCGCTTACTATATCAATTTCTAGACAAGCACGGTGTCACGCACGCACAGGTAAACATGAACACATCTCGCTCGATGACCGCGGAAACTCGCTGTGAGAATGCCGGAGTGATAAATCGCGCAAGCTGCAACGGGCAAATTGGGCTTCGCGCTGTCTCTCGTCTGGCTTCAACTAGAACTAAACGTCGAAAGCGCAGCGCATACGACGCTACCGGCACTCGGCGCATGCACTTTGTCCCCGTCGCAGATCGCTTTGAAGAGGAGGCCCGCGCGGGCGCGCACTTCGCCCACATCGCAGATCGCTTTCAAGATACCGCGCCCGCATGGCCGCACTGTAATCAGCAGCTGACGGAACAGATGCACCCCCCCTCCCCGCCCTCTTCGTCGCCTCGCCCACGTGCATAGCGCGCGAACGAAAACCGCGCGCGCTTCCGGCCTGCTTCGCGTGCGCTACACTGAGCCGCGATTACCTGCTCACCCTAGTACGCTTTCACTCGCACACACAGCGTACGGCGCGCAGCGACAATTTTATCGCCGTTGGACTTTATACGGAAGCTCACGGCGATGGCAGAAATGCACTTGTAGTGTCCATATAGTTGCTATCGCAGTAACAATACGCCGCATAAACGTCGAAACGTAGACATTGCATTACGTGGGAAAAATACTATAACGAGCTTCCTAAAAAAAAAAAAAAGAATCGCATTAACGTTTTGTTTGACTCCGTGCCGCTTTACGATCGCTAAGACTCGCATTGTAGATACAACGACCACGTGCTAACCAGTAACCCCATGCCGGCCGCACTCGCAGCTACAGAGGCTACAGCGCATGCACGACTGCACTCGACTTTGTGCACTACCTGCACGACGTCGGCCGCGCTCACAAGCAGTATCGCATCGTACCCAGACATATACAGCTCAGTATAGATCACGTTCAAATTCACCGAGCTGGGACATTATAACGACCAACGCAAAAGCCGAAAAAAGAGTTAGAATGGTACGTACACTCCGGTGAAAGCGAGATTCGGCTTTATCAACACTGCAAACACACACGCACGTTTACTCACAAAAAAATTCCAACGCACATACCATCCATGTGTTACACAGTACACGTATCCTGCAGGCTTCTCTTCACACGAACCACGGCCCAAATTCACAACACACCAACAAATATACTGGCAAACAACGACTTCACAGGCCATGACTGCGCCATTTGTAAAATGACTAAACGGGTGCTAAATGGCTAAATGGGAAATACCCAGTGCATTCATGGGGCAGGTCACTAGAACGCGTTGTCGTCAAAGGCGTTAATTAAAAAGCGGTACATACCCTGTGCAACAGTAGCGCATCCTGCTGTTGGGGTCCTCGAGCAACCCTTGTGGAGTGGGATCGATTCCGCTCAAAATCGGAGAAACTTAAGGGATCTTCTTTGTCTTTATAGAGTGGCACCACTTTCACAGTAGCAATTACCTAGTTAACGAAGCTGGTATCAAATACGTTAATTGAACAGCGGCGCTCAACTACTAAAGGAATGAAGATTTCGATGGAGTGCCAACGGTCGCGAGAGCATCTAGGACTATTGCACGGAGAACGGAGTCAGATGAGACTGTGGCCTCTGCAACAAAGCGATCGTGGAGCGTCCAGAAATAAATTATTTTTCTGCGTAAAAATAGGAGCGATAACGTTGCCCAATGCCGTTCTGTCTTTTTTTTTTTTCTAAATCCGCTTATTTCTTGCGGATACACATCACCTTTTTCTAGAAACGCAAGTCATCTTCTCGTGAAGAAGGAGGAGGAGAGAAAGAGAAGGCAGGGATGTTAACCAGAAATGCGTCTGGTTGGTTACCGTACTCTGGGGGACGAGAAAGAGGGAATAGAAAGATGGGATAGAGAGAGGAGGGGGGGAGGAAAGACACGGTGAGCTCGCACACGCACGCGGAGGGAGTGAGCAATTCAAAGGCGTTCACGTAGGCCAGTCGCCCTGAAGAAAGACAACAAGGCCTTCACAGCTTTGTCGGCCGACGAGCGATGGGGCGGTCTTCAAGGAGCACTTGCGCGGACAACGGTCGATCGTCATGTCGTGGCAATGCGTTCGATAATGTTTGTCCTTCCGACTGAAATTGATCGCAGTGACACAATAAATGTTCTATTATCTCTTCGCTGCCGCAGACATCGCACGTAGCACTTTCGGTCATGCCAATCAAAGCACAATACGCCTTCGTGGAAGCCACTCCCAACCACAGCCGGTATAGAAGCGATGCTTCACGTCGGTGAATCCCGGGTGGAGGTTGGAGTTGGAGCGAAGGGTTCAGTTCGTGTAGCATGGTGCACCTTATATTTGGAGTATTCCACTCTGTTAAAGAGAGCTTGCGTGCCAGGTGATGAATCTGCCTTCCAGCGTCTGTCCTGGAAAGAGGAATGGGAACACTGTGTTGTTCTTGATGTGAATCTCGGGCAGCTTTGTCTGCGAGATCGTTTCCACTGATCCCGCAATGCCAGGGAGCCACTGTAAAATAATTTCGTGGCCTGTCTGACAATTTCGCACGTTAGTTGTTCGTGAGCTCCACGTCGGAGAACGGCCTGCATACTTTGTAAAGCCGGTCTCTAGTCAGAAAACACGGCCCATGTAGCAGGACTCTCTGCATCTATAAATTAAAGTGCACTGCGCGGAGCCGTGAGCTCTGCAGCCGTGTACGTCGTGACATGTGACGTCTTGAATCGCATTGTTACTCCTCTCGTCGGTATAAACACAGCGCTACCAGAACTGGTCGATGTAGTCGATCCGCCTGTGTAGACGTGCACGTGACTGCTGTATCTCTCGTCCAAGAGGAGTAAGCTCAATTGCTTTAGTGCAGATGGTGATAGATCTGACTTTTTATGAAGTCCTGGAATTCGAAGTTAGACTTCAGGGCATACAAACACCATGGAGGAGACGACGGCCTCGCCGGAGGTGCGTACCCGATGTAATCGAGGCACTATGTGCACAGACAGTTATGCTATATGGCGTGCGGGGCCTTTCCACCGTGAGTGCGGCGAGGTGGTGGCAAGGAGTCCGGGCAATGTGCCTGACATGTGCACGCATTGCCTCGATGGTGATGTGCGTTGTGATTGAATATTCTTGAGCAATGGCGATAGTTTCGGCCGTTGTGGCACTGCCTGGTACTCCAAGGCATATCCTAAGAGCTTGCGCCTGAATGCTCTGAATTGTACGCAAATTAGTTTTGCAGGTGTTGGATATAACAGGTAGGCTGTACCAGAGGAACCCAACAAACAATACCCTGTATAGCTGTAACATGGGTTGTGTGGATACCCCCCAGTTCTTTCCTGCAACGAACTTGAACAGATGACAAATAGCCATCAGGCGCTTTCGAACCCAGAGGTATGTCTTGCCACCAAGTCCTATTACTTCTAGCGCTTTAAGGATGGCTTCATGGGTGACGTTGTCGTAAGCTCCTTTAACGTCTAGAAACAAGGCAGCAGACGAGCATTTACGGGCCTTCTGGAATTCGACATACGTTACCAAATCGACAACGTTGTCTATAGACGAACGGCCGCGCTTGAATCCTGTCAACTTGTCTGGTTAATTTCATAGTGCTCTAGGTACCACTCCAGTCGAGTTAGAACCATCCGTTCCATTACTTTTCCTACACAACTTGCAAGCGTGATCGGGCGGTATGACGAAATGTCCAAAGGCGACTTGCCAGCTTTGAGGAGCGTAATCAGGCGACTTGATTTCCATTCCTGGGGAACAGTGCCGGTCTGCCACGAGTCGTTGTACAGGAGCATGAGTGCCATTCGAGCCCGTTCACCAACATTACACCGCGCGCGGTATGTAATGCCACCTGGTTCTGGGGCTGAGGAATGCCTGCATGAAGCAAGCGCAGTTTCAAGTTCATCCAGACAAAAAGGGCACCCCATACGGGGATCACGTGAGGATTGTGAGTGGTCAGGAGTCTGCGTTCCAGTGGAACTTGCTACACCGGGAATCCTCCTACAGAAGGATTCTGCGTCTACAATCTCGCTGTATTGTAGGCAAAGGGCGAGGGAATTAAATGGGTGGCGCTGTCCAGGGGTTGGACGGAGGCCCCGCATAGTTGTCCATATAAGAGACAAAGGCTTTCGAGGATCCAGAGACTCGCAGAAAGGCGCCCATCGTTGTGAAGCCAGCTTATTCATCCGATGCTGTATTTTCTTCTGTGTGCGTCTGGCCAATCTCAAATCATGAATAGACATTGTGCGCCTATATCTTCATTCCGCACGGCGTCGAAGTGCGCGAAGTTTCTCTAGCTCGATGCCGAATTCGGTGCGTTTGGCGCTTTTCCAAGTCGAATCTGTGGCAACCTGTAAGGCACCTTTTATTGCGTCCCCTAGGCTGGGTGGTATCTCGTCTCGACAGCAGTCTTCCAGGATTGATTTAACTTTCGACCAGTCGATGGATTGGACGGCACCAGAGAACTTGGAGCTAGTCAGCCCCTCAATCGCGAGATAGGTTGGGATGTGGTCACTTCCCCCCGTTTCCTAGTCCGAGAACCATTTAACTCTTCTGTTTAAGGAGCGCGAAACAAAGCTCAGGTCGAGACAGCTACTATACGCCGTTCTTCGCAGATAGGTGGGGCTTCCGTCATTTAACAAGCAAAGTTTTCGTTCAGAAGCAATCAACACCAATCTTCTGCCCCTCGAGTTAATCTTGGAGCTCCCCCAGAGGTAATGGTGGGCATTGAAATCCGCAGTGATAAACCATGGCTGTGGAGTCGTTGTCAAAATTTCCCGTAAGCGCTCGCAGTTTAGACGACTTAATGGTGATAAGTAGGCTCCCAGAATTGTGAAGGTGATCTTGCTCTTCTTCACAGTCAAACACATGTACTGGTTTTCATTGTCAGGTGGCACTGGATGATGAACATATGTCAAGTCACGGCGTATGAAAACAATAACCTTGCTACATTGCCCCCGGGTGGAGGACGTAATGCACTCATACCCGGACAGTCTGATGGGATATGACAGGTTCGGCTCACAAATGACAATATTGGCAAACTGATTTATAAATACAAACTGTCGAGAGTCGGACATACGCGACTCAAATCCTCTGGCGTTCCATTGAAAGACAGATGCATTCTGGACCTCCTCTCGGAACGATGACTTCTGGTGGGCCATTGCTTTACCCTAGGGCCGCAAGCACTGGACCCAGGGCGTCCTGCAAGTGCAGCGCGCTCTGCGCCGACGGGGTTTTCATGTTGCTGAGTAGAACACGCATAGCATCCATCAGTGAGCGCAACAGTATTATAGCCTGGCGATCATCAGTCGTCGTTGGAGCAGTACTTGGTGGGGGTGTCGATGGAGGTGGCATTCGACGTGTCTCCATTGCAGGTTGTGCACTTGGAAGTGCGGGTCACTCTTCGAGATGATCGACTCTTGATATTTTCTTCGCTTCCACGGAATCGTTCTTGTTGGCGCCCCGCGTTGATGGAGCTGCCGTTTTGGCGGAAGACGTTGTGTTGCTTTGTGCGGTTTTACGTTGCGCTTTTCGGTGGCGATACCGTCGCCGTCTAAGTGTAGCGGCAGCCTCACGGTGTGTGGAATGATCCCGAACCATGCACTTTAGAACCGCGAATTCCTTCCGCACCCGCGGGTAGTCCTTCGATGAGGCTTCGTGGGAACCGCCGCAATTAGGGCACTTCAGGTCGGTCGCGCGGCAGGCGTCTTCCAAATGGGACTCAGCGCACCGCGGGCACACGGCATTGTTGGCACAAACGCTTTTTATTTGGCCATTCTTGAAGCACTTGTGACATTGCAGGGGCTTCGGTATGTATTGTCAAACTGCATGGCGGACATGACTAACTTTGACGTGAGAGGGAAGGCAGTCTCCCTCAAACACAAGCTTCAATCAGCGTGTGTTTCCAAGTCTGGTAAGATGAGCGATGAGCGTGCCTTCAGTTGCTGGCTTTATTACTATTGGCAAGTCGTCGCCCGAAATGGAAATGCGTCGCCCGAAATGGAAATGTCAACGTAATAAATGACGCCAACAGTGCCGTTACCGCCAGTAGCAATCTGTGATCGCACTTTTACTTTGTCAATTTCTGTGACATTCCGAAGGCTTTTTAGTGCGATACGATGGAAAACGTCTACAGCTACGACATTCTTCCGTGAGTTTATTCTCACATCCTTAATCTCATTCAGCGCAATACCCTCGAGTAACGTTGAAAGAACCTGCCTGTTGAGGAGCCGCAGATTGGTCGTGGGGTCCACAGGCAAGAAGAGCACAGTGTGCGGCCAGTGTTGTGATGACGCCCGCAGCAGTCTTCTTTTTGCCTTTCGGTTCATGACAACCTTGAAGTCGTCGTCCGAGGAATCGTAGCTGTCCGAGTACAACTCGGTGGCCTCGCTGTCTGTGTTACTTGACTGGCTCCCGCGTTTCCTGGACGTAAGCCGACCTGGCGGCTGCGCGCCAGGAAGGTCTTCGGAAGTATCTTCGTCCATTGCCGCAACTAGGGAGCGGCAGCTCCTAGAGATTGCAACGAAACAAGGCGAAAACGCAGACAGCAGTGCAAGCGTTCAGCTAAAGAATCACTTCGTCCTTCTCGCGAAGAATGTTTTGCAATGACCTTACTGGCGCCGATAACGAAGGCTACATCTATAGGTCGAATTGGTATTCTATAGTCGAAAAGTTATTGGCTGTTAATTTATCTTGGTCACAGGAACCATTTTGGCAAGCTTCTATGCAGCCTGGACATCAACACCCGTTCATGAGGATTTGTAAGCTTGTAAAACACACACAACACACACACACACACACACACACACACACCACACACACACACACACACACACACACACACACACACACACACACACACACACACACACCACACACACACACACACACACACACACACACCACACACACACACACACACACACACACACACACACACACACACACACACACACACACACACACACACACACACACACACACACCACACACACACACACACACACACACACACACACACACACACACACACACACACACACACACACACACACACACACACACACACACACACACACACACACACACACACACACACACACACACACACACACACACACACACACCACACACACACACACACACATACACAACGACTTTTGAGGTACAGATACGCAAGAGCCTTGTAGCTGAATTCGTTTTGGGCAGAAGAGGGCCTTTTCTTCACCTCAGCTGTCGCCACCGAGAATTCCTCTAAGAAAAAGATTTCGTGGCATCCACAACCGCTTGAGAATGCCTAGTTGAAGAAAAGCCTGTACGGCGCATTGTATGACGTCCGGATCCGGCAGGTAGGTTGCAATACTATTCACTTATCCTTATTCATGCATCAGTGCTTTCACCGATAAATATTCATACAGTGAAAGCGAAATGAATGTGTAGAGCTGCTGCGCAGCCTTGTGTAATCTTTTCATTATACGCCAAGTCGCAGCGACCAGCTAACTCGCATCCAATTTCCGTCCACCGCTGATGGCAGGTCCTATTTAAGTGGTGTTTGATGTGTTCCTGCGCATGTCGTGAGGCGTGTATGTCATCTTGATTCAATTAGACCCAATGACCTGAGATTTGTGTGGCTTCAAAGAATGCAAACTCGTTCGTACAGTGTATTTTTCAATGATCCAGCAGGATGCTAGTATACAGCAAGAGAGCTTTCTTTCAAGCAAGAGAATGTCATCAGTTCATCAGGAGTTTCAGCTGCATAACTTCAGCTCGCGATTACGCTGCGGACAGTACAATCTGTAGAGTGGGGTGAACGCCTCCTTAGTATTAGGGTGAACGCCTCCTTAGTATTCACAAACCTATAGGAGTTGGTGTTTAGCACAAAATAAAGAAAACTATTATTTCCTTTATCGGCATCATCATTAGCCGTCGTATTTGGCAGATTTCCCCCCTGAAGTAGAAGGCATGTTGAAGCTATACCAACTTGAATACTAATGAGGTGTTCACCCTAACAGTACTCACCACTGCACATATCATTTTCACTTATGGCAAGGTCTGCTTAATAAATGGCGGTAATATCGAAAATTGGGTTGTGGTCCCTACCTTGGGTCTCCGAGTTGCTGCA
>NC_051158.1:119811751-119833816 GCF_013339745.2 Dermacentor silvarum | reverse complement strand
CTGGGCTGTTTGGGAAGCGAAACATTCGCACGCCCTTCCTGCAGTGGTTAGTGCACAGAGGTACGCAACAACCAGGCATTTTTGCTCCTCAGGCTTCGCTGACCGCATTTAACACGTTTCCACAGCCTTCGACGCTGCCTAGACGAGGATTAAACGCGATTCCGCTGCACGGCTCACGGCGGCAAGCACAGAGCAAACTGGTGTGGGGACCAAGATGGCGCTGCGTCTCTGTCGGGCAACTATGTGTTTTGGCGGCCGGCGGCATGTGGTGTGTCAAAGGCTGACACCACTCTAGACGGAAGTCCCGTATGTAGGCTCTCTAGGCCGACGGCACTATCAGCGCCGCGTAACAGCCATCGTTGGAAACATTGCACATGCGCAGCATGTGCTTTGCGAAACACTCTTTCCACCGCGCGCATCACGTCATCGATACGCTTGTTCGTCGTCTGCTAGCCGCATTTTTTGTTCGCTGAGCTGATACCTTCTGCATTTCAAGGTCCATCTGGATTGAAGATTGGCGCGTGAATGAAAAAAGTGAGTGTAAGAGGGATAATTATTAAACTTTTTATTCAAGAAAATTGCACTTTTGCAATTCAAGTTAAACAAGACCATGAGAACAAATATAAAAACATGAGCAAATCTAATAGCGAGTCATGTGACCACTTACAGCAACGACTGCAGCTATTCTGGACGGTAACGAGTCGTAAAGTGATCGAACATATTCCCGATCGGCTTTCAGCCTTTCCCACTCGTTGCTGACTTGCGCCCACAACTGGTCCGAAGTCGCGGAATAAAGGGGCTTCCTTGCCAAAGAAGCTTTCAGACGGCCCCACACGTTTTCTATCACATTCAGGTCCGCTCCTTTCGGAGGCCATTCCAGTAGCTGCATGTGCTGCTCCGCCTGGAACTCCTTGACAGCCCGCGCCGTGTGTATCGGTGACCGGTCCTGTTGGAACAGGTAATCACCGTCTGGGAATAAACTGCTCGCATATGGCAACAGCACATTGTTCAAAATGTTGCAGTATTGTTCCGACGATAAGTGTCCACGTATACGTTGCAGGGGCCCTAAACCATATCTTGAAACAGCACCCCACACGTTCACACTCGATCTCCCACTGGCAGAAACACCTTGCACGTTGTCCGGGTCGTTCCTGCGTGGCATTGTGACGTTAAGTAAAACAATTGCTTTTCAAAGCAGGAAGTTTGCCTCACCGTGTGCCTGGTAGTCTCCAAACACGCAATCTTTGGTCTTGTCGCGTCGAAAACGTCGACTCATCCGAAAAGATGACGCGACCCCACTCTTCTGATGTCCATGCTTCGTGCAGCTCAGCGAACTGCCGTCGTGCGTCCTTGTTTGCCGCCGTTAGTAGTGGCTTCTGCGCTGCGACGCGACTGCGAAGGCCCGCAGTACGCAGGCGACGTCGAACAGTGGTGTCCGAAACGTCCAAATCCAAGTCCTCGCGTATTGCTGGGGCTGGCAAGAAAGGGTTACGAACAGCAGCTGCAACTATGAGGGCGTCTTCATCGTCTGTGGTAGCTTTAGGGCGGGGCGCGCGGGGTGCATCCTGAATGCGACCTTCATACTTGTAGGCTTGAATTATCCTGTTCACAGTTTTCAGGGGCCTATTAACTAAAGCGCCAATATACCGCTGGGAATAACCTTTCAGGGAAAGATCGACAATTGAGCGCCGTTCATCATCGGGAACCCTAGCCATAATACGATCTGGCGACAGAATGAACGGCTGCGAAAGATGTTTGGTTGTTTTATATACGGCGTTGCATGCACAACAACTTTGAAGGGAACGAATAGACACGCCCCCATAGATATACAAGTTTTTTTGTCTTGTTCTGTTCAAGCACAGATGTTTAAAGAAATCTTAAAATGCAGGATGCATGGGCTTAGAAAACAAAAATGCGGCTAGCAGACGACGAACAAGTGCATTCATGACGTCATGCGCGCGGTGGAACAATTATTTCGCGGAAGGCGTGATGCGCATGCGCAATGTTTGCAGTGATGACCGTAACGGGGCGCTGACAGTGCCGTCGGCCACGCGCTCGCGTGTTCACCCTAACAGTGCTCACCGCTGTACATCGGGTGCGCTTATGTTATGACTTCACTATCTCTCTTTTTTTAACCGCGAGATGGCAAAGCAGTACCGTGGTTCCATAGAAAAGCGGCTGGCACCCACACTGTCATTACTGCGGACATGTGGTCCTTTCGGCCGGAAACGGCCTCAGTCGGGTGTGTCCCCTTGTGTGGAAAGAAGTAGAAACGCAAAAAAAAAAAAACTGTTGGTTGAAAACTATATGCCGCGTCTAATCCCGATTACTTGTGGCCGGCACTACGTAAGAAAAACGGGCTAATGATTGAATGTGCAACTATGGGAGCATAGTTATTCTCGGAAATACCCTCCGTGTTCACACCTTTTACAGCATTGTAGACGGAGTGGATGACAGCCGCTGTTCAGCGAATCACTGTGCTGTTTCGATATCGCGACGTTAGAGAAGGGATAAAGTGGATGTGTATTTTATTGGCAAGCTGATGTTCACCTACACCCGGCTGAGATTTCCTATCTCGAACGCGAATGATGTTCACACTTCTGGTTCTGCGTGTGCGTGCGGACTTCAGGTATTCATTTAAAGGGCCCCAAAACCACCCAGAGGTCTAAATTTAGCTGTGGTGTTGCAATTGTGCACGAGTCTACAACGAACACGTAGCCGTGAGAAGTTTTCGAAATGGTGCCGTAATAGCGGAGTTATACGCATTTGATGATTCAAAACACGGCCCTCGCTCTTTTCGCTCTTTCCTTCGCGACTCTCCTCGTCGGCCGGTCTCTCCTCCTCGCCGAGTGCTCTTCCAAACGCCATGTGACATTCCTCGTCGCCAACGCGTTTCTCAAAACTCTGTACACTTCCCGTTAAGGCACGTCCGCGCTAGAGGCAAATATACCGACGGACATAGCACGTCTGCCGCGCGAGAGGTGTCCAAAGTAGACGGCAGTTCGGCCGGCGCCCCGCGCGCTGCACGATCAACGGGCCAATCAACGAACGCGACGCTGCGCGCCACCCGCCACCGGCAACGAAAACATCGGCTGCAGCTTCTCTTCCAAGAAAAATTATTTCCGCTAGATAAAGCGATGCATGAATTGTGCATTTTATGAAAAACAATATCCGGTGTCAAACGTTTAACATGAACGTGAGCTCCGATACTTGTCGAGCTCAGCTTCCGCGCACGGCTATACCGACGGGAGACGACCGGCTCAGTTGTGCTCGCATCGCAGCGGACAGCGCTCCTAATATCAGCGTATTTTTCTTCTTTGTGCACAATTATTGCGAAGAGCGACAACTACGATAGGAAAATATTGCGGCTCATGAGCGTCGGTAATTCATTTCTAAACGCCGTCCGCTTTAGCTTTGAAGGGAACCGGGAAAGGCCTTGCGACGATATCGGCGCCGTCAAGCGATCAGCGGCGATGAGGCTGCCGCACAAATGAGTCCCGGTCTCATCTTCTCTACGTACGGCAAGAAAATCTCGCCGTTCGCGAGCAAAACCGCTGGCGGCCCGCGAATGGCAAGCGGCGTGCGGCGAGTTACCGTGCGTGTAACGTGGAAGCCCCGACTCAGCGCTTCTCGGCTACCCGATATTGCTTCCGTGCCGGCCCGTGCTCATGCGAAGCGTGCCGCTATGGACCCTGTGTGGCGTGCACGTCTATAAAGCCCAACACTGTCGCACTCTGTTCGCGCAGTTAATCAGACCGCTAAGCACGACTGTGTTGGAACGCGAGCGATTTGGCACTTGCGTTGCGGGCTGTAATTACCGATTCGCAAGCGCGCACAAGCGCGCACAGGCGAGAAACACGGCGAGGAAGATCAAGGAGTGCGCGTACCTGCTAGCTGACTAACCGGAAGTCGTAGGTTCTTGCTCGACCAATCGACATCGTCGACCCGGTTGACATCACCAGATGCACCCTGGTGACATCGTGACGACCGCTGGGTATACCGGAAAGGCCAGGAGAGGAAGACGGCATTGTTTTCTTTTTTTAGTTTGTGGCGTGCCCGCGGCGTGTAGCACTGCATCGTTTGGCATCGTTGATCGTGACGGCATTCTGAACTCGATGCGCGTGTTTACTTGAAATGTTAAAAAATATCTGATGTGATTTAGGGGCCCTTTAGGCTTCTGATTTCCGAATAAAAATTCAGTTCGGAGCATAGCGATCGTGTGTGGGCCTCCTCTCGTGCTCAGTTTTGGTTCTGCGTTTAAAAATAGTTAAAGCAACTTTGAATTTACGGATTACATAGATGGAGTGGGAATATTTCTGGCAATTATCAGTCATGAAGAAAGACACTTGGCTACTCATAACCTACCTCCCATAACCGTGAAGGTACCCGCCAGGGACAGCGGCCACGAAGCATGCGCTCTGGTTGCCCCGAATGTCTCGATGATTTCATAAAAAGAGATGCCACCTATACGAATCGTCGCCATGCTCAAGAACAGCACCCAGGCAAAGAATAAGGCGGTAATCCAGATCCACCGAAAGTCGACTCCAAATATGAGGTCGTCCTTGAGGCAGTGTGCAATAACCATGACGCAATGCACGGGCACCCGGGCTGGCAGTAATATTTCCAATACTTCAGCGTATTCGCCTCTTTGGCGTGCTTCCCAGTAAAGAAACGACGGTCTGCACGCTCAGTGTTTGCGGTTTATTTGCAGCCGTTTTCAAGATAAACAATGCTTATCTCGATCATCATTGTCGAATCTATTAATACAGGCTTACTCCACTTTGGCGGGCACAAACTGTGTTTCGTACTCTACGGCACCAATGCCCCTAGCATCTTGACTCCGCTCACGCTTTTTACAGCTGTCTGCGGAGCAACAGTGCGTGGTGGACGTGCATATCAAGTTGTTGTCGAAGCGACAACCCGATGACGAACGATAAACGTACTCACATGTAGATGCCACGGGCTTGCTCCGCTTTATCACCGTTGTTGGCATGCATACCATTTTCCGAAAGGAAGAAAAATATAGTAAGGAGTGCCACAATGAAGAGAGTGACGCTGCTGCCGCAGAACATAGTACATTCATGATGGCCTGCGCTGGGAAAATACAGGAAACTCACAAGATGGCTACGAGCGTGCAACTCAAATGTTTAAGCATTAGCTGTTGTCCGGGCGAGGCGTTTTCGATACCGATGTTGAGCTAGCGGAATCGCTTGGGAATCTGACGGTTCTGCTTCGTTCATGACATTACAGTGTCAATGATGTTTTATAAAGTTCTTGTTTTAACTACTGTGCTCGTCTACAATCCTCGAGTGTTCAGCGGCTTTCTATACACTGGTGCTGGCGAAGACGGTATAATGTCGACGGCATGCAACCACGGTAGAACGATTGTGAAATTTGTGATTGTGATGTGAAACATTGTGAAATCACAATGATATAATGACGACAGCGTCAACACGAATCGTTGCCTTAACTAAAACTTGGTTGCCACCTTATGTCAATGACATTGAACATTTTCACTGTACGCAGAACTTTTTCACTGTGCAGACAGAGGAGGCTGTGTTCTCCTGGCAATATCAAACGACATACCTTCATCTGCCATCAGCGTCGTTGGGGTCCTGGAAACAGTCTGGGCTTCCACTAAGCTTGGTTATCAAACTATAATGATAGGTGCGTTCTACCGCCCACCCTCTACGTCAACTTTATGTGCAAATTAATTCCATGACACTATTTCTCATGTCCGCAATCAATTTCCTTCATCGCCCATAGTAGTCCTCGGCAACTTTCCAAACATTATGTAGAACACTGACAAATCCTCGCTATCGCCTTTTTCCCAATAAACCATGAAATTTTTAGATGCATGCGCTGTTTTCTCGCTTTCGCAAATCGTTAACCATCCTACGCGATCCTCTGCTAATGTAGCAAATACCCTTCACTTAATTATAACGTCCCATCCCTACCCGATATCTTCAATCACAGATTTACCTGGCATAAGCGATCATTGTCTTCTTCGTTTCACTTTCAACTCATCAATTCCCAAAACCACTAAACAACGGAAGATTATACACGATTACAAAAGGGTGACTTTGACGCAATTAACAGAGAATTAACCTCAGTTCTACACGACTTCTTCTCTGATTTTGACAACCGTTCAGTTCAATCTAACCGGGACTTTTTCATGTCTAAATTTAACGAACTAACCCACTAACGCATACCGAATCGCAATATTGTTGTAAATCCACAAGCCCCCCGGTATGGTCTGCATATAAGGCGACTGGCCAATCAAAATAAACGTTTTTCCGCTTGGCTAAAAGCTGACCAACCGAATCTAGGTGGGCTACTTATAAATTAGCATTTGATGCTTACGTAACTGCATTGAAAGGTGCTAAGCATAAATTTTTGTTTACCACTCTTTCATTAATGTTAACAAATAACGTCAAAAAATTTTGGAGAACTATCAACCACCATCTAGTGAACCCATTGCGTTGGATGACACTTCAGGTTCCCTTCTTCCACGTGACCAGTGTGCTGGTCTCTTAAAAGAAACCTTTGTCAAAAACTTTTTTCCACGAAGTGTAAAAGTGTTCTATCTGCCACACGTGAATAGGACTATATACAAATGCCTCCAATTAATGCTGAAACGTCTGCTGTCCTAAAACTAATAAATTCTCTCGTTATTAATTCTTCTCCCGGCTATGATTAAATTAACACAAAATTCTTTAAAGGTACTAATGTTGTTAGTTCACTTGTTCTTACAAATCTTTTTCTGCAGTCCCTAAATACGTCAACACTAGCTAAATAATGAACGGTCGGGAAAGTGCTTCCTCTACATAAGTGAGGTAACAAACCTTCACCAAATAATTACCGTCCCATTTCATTGACTAGTACGTGTTGTAAACTACTTGAATATAACCTTTTTTTCCAACCTTGTTAATTTCCTCGAGTATAATTCACTCTTCACCCCAACTCACCATATATTTCGCCAAACATTTTTATGTGAAACACAACTGGTTTCATTAAGTCACGAGCTACATCAAATTTTGGATCGTTCTTTTGCCTATTGTATTTTCTTAGATTTTTCTAAAGCGTTTGACAAGGTTCACAAGCTTCTCTTGTAGAAATTACATGAACTAGATCTACATCCTAACCTTCTCAAGTAAATTAAGTTCTTTCTAACAAATCACACTCCGTTTGTTACAGTTAATGGTTTAATTCTTCTTTCAGTGATGTACATTCTGGGTTCACTTCTAGGCCCTCTCCTTTTCTCATTTAAATTAACGACCTTCGTGCTACACTATCCTCTAACGTACACTTGTTCACTGACGATTGCGTTATTTTTCGTATAATAACAAATAAAACCGATTTTAACCAGTTGCAACTCGATCTTAATGCAATATACAACTGGTGTGACTCATAGTTAAAGGAACTAAATACTAACAAATGTAAAATGCTACATGTTTCCCGTGTCTTTTTCCAACAAGCTACTTACCAATTCAACAACGTTCCTTTAGAAACAGTGAACTCTTACAAGTACTTAGGTGTCCATATAACTACAAACCTTTCATGGGCAATTGAGTCCGAATACGTTATTAACAACGCTAACCGCATGTTAGGCTGCTTGCGCCGTGACTTCTCCAGCTCACCATCTGAGCTAAAACACCGACTTTATAAAACTCTAATATGTCTTAAATTAGAATATGCTACTTCTGCATGGGATGCCTGCTAGTATAACCTGAAAAGTCGCTTAGAACTTGTCCAAAATAACTCAGTTCGATTTATGTTTTATAATTATAATATAACTGCAAGCTTTCGCCCATGAAATCTAATATTAGTCTTCGCTTGTTGTCACATCTTGCACTCTTTCATAGGTTTATCATCATCGTACACTGCACACTCAATTTTTTACAACGACCCATTATGCATCACACCGTGTTGATCATTGTCATAAAGTCGGGAGCTATCTATGTAACACAATGCATTTTCCCAGTATTTATTCCCTCCAACATGTATAGATTGGAACCACCTTCCTGCGTATATTGTAAATATCACTGATAGCAGCCTTTTTCGTGAAACTTTAGCTAACATTGTATAACCAAGAATTTCTTGTTTTTTTTGTGACACAGTGGCTAACACTGTATTGAGAGAAAACTCTTGTTCTAGCATTGTGTTTTGTTCATATTAATCATTGCGTTTTGTTTAATTCCGATGTACCACTTTTGCTTTTGTACCACTCCCCTCTATAATGCCTCTGGCCCTGAGGGTATTATGAATAAATAAAAAAATATATAAAATAAATACATGATTTTGTCAGCTGAAAAAGGAAAGTTCGTTACTCATCACCTACCTCCCATAACCATGATTGTACCCGCCAGGGACACCGGCCACGAAGCCTCCGCTCTGGTTACACCGAATGTCTCGACAATTCCGTAGAACAAGATGCCACCTATACGAATCGTCGCCATGCTGAAGAACAGCACCCAGGCACAGAATAAGGCGGTAATCCAGCTCCATCGAGAGTCGACTCCAAAGAGCAGGTCGTCCTTCAGGTGGCGTGCACTAACCATGATGCACTACACGGGCACGGTGATGACAGCAAGTATTTCCAATCTTGGGGTACTTCAGCGTAGTCGCCTCTTTGATGAGCTTCCCAGCTAAGAAAGGACGGTCATCTGTACGCTCAACGTTTGCGGTTGATTAGTAGCCGTTTGCGAAATAATAAATGGTTATCCTCAATCATCATCGTCGACCTATTTATACAGGCTTACTGGGCATTAAGGAGGGGGGGGGGGCGGGGGGTTTCTTTAGTACTGGGCGGCACAGATACGTTCCGTATGTTGACTCCGCTCACGCTTTGCACAGCTGGCCGCGGAGCAATTGTGCGTGAAGGACCGCCATATGAAGCTGTTGCCAACCCGACAACCCAATGGGCGAGCGATAAACGCATTCACGTGTAGATTCCACGGGCTCGCTCTGCCTTATCGCTGTTGTTGGCACGCAAACCACTTACCGAAGGAAAGAAAATATATTGTAAGGCGTGCCACAATCAAGAAATGACGCCGCCGCTGCCGCAGAAGATAGTACTTTCATGGAGGTCTAGGCTGGGAAAAAAAAAATTTCACGGAGAAACTCCTGTGGGATTTGTCTAAGCATGCGTGAGCATTGTGCCACTTGATCATCTCCACGCAGCCAGGATTCATTATCAATGCTATCAAACTTGATCCGCCCAGTATGAACGACTGCGCTGTGGCCACGCGAACAGCTGCCGACGGCGGCTCAAGGTGAACTGATGACGCAAGGAAACTACTGCAGGTGGCGGCACGAGGTGCGCTGAAGACGTTCCGATCATTTTAAGCCGTTATCGCTCTTTAGCGCCTTATCCGTCCGCGTCAAACCATTACGAACTGGGATGAACCGTACCCCGGCGGCGGCAACGTATGACGCGGCCGCGCGGGCGCTATCTTAGAAGCGATGAGCATTGGGGGCAGATTGCCGTGAGTGTTGTTAGCTTCGTCTGCGCTGAGTTATCGCTGCTTTGTTCACGTTGAAGCGAGACGCGCGGGTCCTGACTTGAAGGTTAATTCGCTCGCTCCTACAGGCCGCATCTGGAAAGCGGTCGTGACGGAGGGACGGACGGGTTTCCTCGTTGTGTAGGAGAAATGATTACGCCTTTAAAACTCACAAGAGGGTTACGAGCGTGCAACTGGACTGTTTAAGCATTAGCTGTTGTGCGAGCGAGGTGTTTTCGATAGCGATGTCCAGCTCGCCGAATCGCTTTGGAGTCTGGAGGTCCTGCTTCGTCCATGAAATTTCAGTTTAAAGGATGTTTTATAGTGCTCTCGTTTAAACTATTACGCTCCTCTCCGATGCTTGAATGCTCAGCGGCTTTCTAAGTATACAATGGCGCTGCCGAAGACTGTATGACGTCGATGGCATGATTATGATGTATGGTATTTTGTGGCGCACGGGCGAGTGTAGGCCAAAGAGCTCCAAGAAGTTGTATGACGTAGAAATGGTGCGGTGAATAACAGAGGATATATGTGAAACGGATTTAATCTGGCCTATACGTGTTCGCTGTAAATAGCGTAAAACATGCAATATGTGTATTACTACTAAGGTGATGAGATGTGAAGTGCGCTAAGAGCATAAAAGGTAACTGATAGAGGGTGATACACTAAAACATGAGTGCCTGCAGCCCTACTTCCTCACCACCGCCCTTAAACGCAAGGGAATGGAGGCACATGCCATATGCCGAGTAGTTTTGTTGCAGCAGCAGCCTCTAGTGAGAGTTAGTGCTGCCATTGGCTGGGATGATGAACTACAATGTGCTAACATCATGTGAAAAGCGTAAAACTGACTAAGTGTAAAAAAATTGACGCGCCATCCCGCCCCAGCGAAAGTCAATGTCCAGTGAAGCTGTTGAAAACCACCACTATAACTGCTGAGGGGGGTATGCAATGTCTTACGGTTTTATAGTAATTGTAATAATGCTATTTTAGAGTAATGGTAGTAATGGGAGTGATCGTAATTTTGACAGCACGCCGCCGCCCATAGGGCTGCTGCAACAACATTGAAATCAGTTGCTAGGCTGGTTATCTTATATATGTAAGGCTAGGGGCGTGTCTACCCACGCCGCAAGCTACCGCCGCCGCCGCAGTTTGCGCAATTGTCATCTTTACAGGGAGAGGTATCCCGGAGAGCGCTACGTGCTTTATACTGTTATCTGCAGCGCTTTATAATAATTATGTCGTTCGAATGCTTGCTTTGAGCTTGTTCTATTTTGAAACGTATGATGTATGTTGTACGCGTGATTCCAAATTATGTATGCACTGTTCGCTTCCCTTTGATGAGTGCTTATAGCCTCTGCCTTGCGGGTTTATGAGCCATGGCATTTTTTCTTAATACGGGGGTATAAGCCATTGATGAATCACTGCATGTCGTCTCTGCCTTAGGGAGGTATGACCCATCGCTGCGCCCTGAACTGCTGCCGGGATCGGCCCACCATTGTTTTCTATAGACGTTATGCCACGAGGAAATCCCGGGATCCTACCCATAAACCGCTTCGCTGTAGAAATGGGTCTGTACCAATGAACATCTCTGAGCGAAGAAGAAAGTGATGTCTATACGCTAACTGAAAGTACTTTTTACAATGATGTTCAGGTTCCTGACATTCTATCACAGCATGGAGCACTGTCAGCCTCTCACCTCAACTACCGCACTTTGGAGGATCACCCCCAGTAAGCACATAATTTTATGTGCCATATGTGTGCCCTATCCGGAGCCGACAGAATTGGACATCAGTTTGTCGAGTTGTTGTTGTGGAGGGCCAAATGCTAACTGTGGCTTGATAATGTGGAGCGAATTAAGAGTTTCATTGTCCCACATATGCTGCCAATATGGCCTTATTTTCTTGCGCATGACGGGCTTCTAATCTATGGCAGGAACAGCTGTTGAAGAATTGCTAGGTTGTGTTGTTATTGATGTGGCAACATAGTCAGCAAGCATGTTACCCTCGATGCCTCTAGGGCCAGGCACTCAGCATGCAATGACGTGTTGATGCGGTGCATACATAAAGCACATGACCGATTATAGATCAGTAAATGGAGGGGTTTTGCTCTTTTGCAGTGACATTAAAGCTTGCACGACGCGTAATCAATCGGTGAATATAACTGCCTTTTGTAGTTTTGATTCCTTGATATGGTCTGCAGCCGTCAGCAGAGCACAGGCTTCAGCCGTAGATATGCTTGTTCCCGGGTGCAGAACGTCAGATTCTAAGTCCAAGACCGACTGCAGCATAAGAAACACCAACATGCAACTTTGATGCATCAGTATAAAATCCAAGATACGAGTACTTCGCTTGAAATTCCCGGAAGGTCATGCGAATCTAAGTCAGCAGCACGCTTCGTGACTTCTGCAAAGCATGTGTCACATTCTACAAGTTGCCATTGCAATGGCGGTAACAAATTTACTGGAATAATTAGGCAATGTTCGAGGAATGGGACACCCATTTCATAACAGAATTTTCTGACCCGCATTTAAAAAGATAGAGGGTCGAATACGGAGTAGTGCAGCCCAAGTCATATCGTTAACTTGTAGCGCCCACCGACGCTGCAACGCGGGGCGCTTTCGTCGGCACTCCCAAATGGTGCCTTGGCGCCGACTGTCAAGGATGTAAACAATAAAGAAGCGCAGCGCGTGCTCGAAGCGCAAGCTCGGCACGCGCAGTGTTGCTCCAGGAGCTTGAGACGCTGGTCGTCGCAGCCTCCGCTCGGCTCGCCGCCTTTTGAGTAGGAATGACGGCACGGCTCGTCCGCCGCCGTCACGTTAATTCCTACGAACTCATGCGTAGCAAGGATGTCGTGCATTAGACTGTACTTTGAGGAAATCTGTGAAACTGCTGTGCTTTCTTTGCAAATGAATGGACCACTCACTCGATTCAGCGTATAGACTCTCAATAGGGCTTCATCTGAAGGCGCCTGTGGCGATGCTGATACCCAGATGGTGGATGGAAGGCAGTACCTTTAACGCGCTCGCCACAGATGAGTGATTTTTCATGGCGCCGTAATACAAACGTGATCAAACACGGCTCTTGTATAGGTTTAATAAGCACTTCCTGTCACTTCCCCATGTTGTATGAGAAAGCATGTTCAGCAAGTTCATCGTTTTTAGGCATTTTGCTTTGAGGTATTTCATATGTGGAATAAAGGTCAATTTCGCTTCAACCACGATGCCTAAAAATTTATGCTCCTTGTTCACAGGTATTCGATGACCAGACTCTTCAGTACGGGGATCTGTAACTAGTCCTCGCTATCTTGTGAAAATAACACAGGAGCCTTTCCAGGGGTTAGGTTTGAATTCGTTTTCTTCTGCCTATTTAAACACTTCGTATAGGCTTTGCTGTACCTGTTGCTCACAAACTGCAAAGGTGCAATATTTGAAGCCTAATTGTACATCGTCTACGTAGACAGAATAGATAATTGCTACAGGTAGCGATGCACGAAGCGAGGTCATCTTAACAATTAAGTGCGTGCAGCTGAGGGCACCTCCTTGAGGTACACCGTTTCTTGCGTAAATAGAAGGGACAATACATTGCGAATTCTGATTCGATTTCTCAATTCTGATTCGGTAAGCACGGTTGGACAGCTAGCTTTCTATAGTGTTATGTATATTTCCTCGAATGCCCCTTTCGGACAGGTCTCACAATATCCCGTAGTGTCATGTCGTGTCGCACGCCTGTGCCATATCGAGTAATATAGACAAGTACTAATTGTGTGCAAATGCGTCATAGATGTCATCACGAATACATCACGATGCGCCCGAGACTGTGGGTTGTTGATCAGCCTTGATTAAAGTCACAATGAAATGGGTAAAGAATTTTATTTGACTTTAGGAAATTCGGAAGACGGCGATTGATAGTTTCCTCGAAAAGTTTACAAACGCAGCTCGTAAGCGCTATAGGAGTTTAAATGGTCAGCGATTAAGAATCCTTCAAAACTGGGATAACAATAGCTTCTTTCCATTTAGATGAAAGCTACCCAGCAGCCCAGATAGTATTAAAACGTGTGAGTAGTGTTATTTAATTGTCAGAGTGGAGGTGCGTAATCATATCGTACATGAATCTATCGCGGCCCGGTGCAGAGCTCTGACATGCAGTCAAGGAAGCTTTAAGTTTCGCGGTGCTAAAAGGACGCTTATAAGGAATATTTGGGCTACATTTCCGGTTCAGTGGCTTACGTTCTTCTATTACTTTATATTTCAGTACGTTCTCATAATAGTAGGTGGAGCTAGACACGTGGTCGAAGTGTTCACCAAGAGCGTCGACCTGGTCTTCCAACTTGTTTCCTTTTTCACCCATCAGGCGTAATGGATGGATTTGTTGTCCTTAAGCCCCCTTAGCCGGCTCTATACTTTTGGCTCCTGTGTGTATGAGTTAATTCCGGAGACTATGTGACAACGGTCCAGCGTTCAAGAGTGAAAAACTAGCAAGATGTGCTCGACACCACAATATATTGTCACGTAGTAGTGACGGTGAAGAAAAGAGTCGCAAAACTGTGAATGACGAAACGGACATTGTTGGGCGAACGTGTGCCCATAAAAGCAAGTTGCACTCAAAGGTAAACGATAGCGGCGAACACAGTCGGCGATCGTCGAAAATCTGATCAGCGGTGAAACGCGTCGGCTTTTATACTTGAGTCATCGAAGGTTCCAGATTAATCCCTGGTGCCGGCGTGTCTTCCAGAAAGTTCTCGGCAATTCGCGTCGCTCATACAATCAGATTACATGAGCGTCGGTGACCACAGGCGACGGATAGAAGCATCAATAACGTTCGAGAAGCTTCCGATGCAGGTGCGACCGGCGCCTGCATCGCTCCCGCATCCTTTCGCTGCTGTTGCTGATGGCCGCGGTTCCCTTGCCGTAGTGTTGTGGCTGCTGCTGCGCCGCTTGGCCCTTGGCGTCACCTCCATGTGGTGGCGCCTGCTGCGTTGTGACGTCGACGTGGCGTGATCCGCCGTGCGAGAACTCCGCATGATGACGAGTCTTCTTCCCCGACTTGGGGAGGCCGCTCTGCTGAGGGGTGGTCACCTTAGGTTGTCTAAGATGACCACCCAGCGATAACGTTTAACATTTGTTACCCGGTGGACAGCGGCCACCGGTGAAAGATTAACAAGTACACGTGGCAATACCCTCCCCTTAAAAAAAACATCGTCCCGATGCTGCTAACGAACACGAATCCGAAAACATAAACCACGCGTAATAAAGTCAATAAAAAATAACAAAGCAACGAAGTACCTAAGTTTGTTAGCGGGCGCTGAAAGGCTTAAGACGCACCACGTGGATGACTTCGGGTCGTGCGCGGCGCCGCTGTGATTGTTAAATGCTTTGTGGCACGACCTCACAGTCCAGTGCGCCAATCCGTCGGATAATCTTGTAGGCTCTGAAATAGCGTCGTAACTGTTTCTCGCTAAGTCCTCGGCGGCGTATAGGAGTCCAGACCCAAACACGGTCGCCGGGCTGGTACTCGACGTAGCGTCGTCAAAGATTGTAGTACCGGCTGTCGGTCCTCTGCTGGTTCTATATGCGCAAGCGGGCGAGCTGTCGAGATTCTTTGGCACGCTGCATATAGGTGGCAACGTCGAGATTTTCTTCGTCGGGGACGTTCGGTAGCATAGCGTCAAGCGTCGTTGCCGGCTTCCTTCCATATACCAGGTTGAACGGCGCCATGTGCGTCGTTTCTTGCACAGCCATGTTGTATGCGAAGGTCACGTAGTGAAGGATGGCATTCCCACGTCTTATGTTCGACGTCGACGTATATTGCCAGCATGTCGGCGAGGGTCTTCTTAAGGCGCTCGGTGAGGCCATTCGTCTGCGGGTGGTAGGCGGAGGTCCGGCGATGGCTTGTCTGGCTGTATCGCAGGATGGCTTCAGTTAGTTCTGCCGTAAAGGCCGTGCCTCTGTCGGTGATGAGGACTTCTGGGGCACCGTGACGCAGGAGGATGTTCTCAACGAAGAATCGGGCTACCTCGGCGGCACTGCCTTTGGGCAAGGCTTTTGTTTCGGCGTAGCAGGTGATGTAGTCCATAGCTACGACGATTCACTTATTCCCGGATGTCGATGACGGAAAAGGCCCCAGTAAGTCCATCCCGATCGGCCTGAACGGTCAGCGAGGTGGTTCGATCGGCTGTAGAAATCTGGCTGGCCTTGTGGGTGGTTTTTTGCGTCGCTGACAGTCTCGGCATGTTCTTACATAATGCGCGACGTCGGCAAAGAGGCGCGACAGTAGTATTTTTCTTGTATCCTCGCGAACGTGCGGGAAAAACCGAGGTGTCCAGCCATTGGGTCGTCATAGAGAGCTTGCAGAACCTCCGAAAGCAATGCAGAGGGTACAACGATGTGGTAGTTGGCTCGGAGACGCGAGAAATTCTTTAGGAGAATGTCGTTTTGCAAGAAAAACGACGCCAACCCTCGCCTGAACGCCTTCGGCACAATGATGGTCTTGCCTTCCTGGTGGTCTACAATGCTCCTTAGTTCCGAGTCCGCTTGCTGTTCGGCAAATTTGTCAGCCCTGATGGGTGCCAAGAAAGTGTCATTATCCTGGTCGTCCTGTGGCGGTGGTTCGACGGGGGCTCGAGACAAGCAGTTGGCGTCGGAACGCTTTCGCCCGGACTTGTAAACGACGGTGATGTCGAATGCTTGAAGTCTCAAACTCCATCGTGTGAGGCGACCTGAAGGATCCTTCAAGTTAGCTAGCCAACACAAAGCGTGGTGGTCGCTCACAACTTTGAAGGGCCGGCCATAGAGGTAGGGGCGAAACTTTGATGTAGCCCAGATAATGGCGAGACACTCCTTTTCTGTTGTGCAATAATTTGATTCCGCCTTCGATAGCGACCGGCTAGCATAACTTACAACCCTTTCTAGCCCGTCAGTTCTCTGCACAATTACGGTGTCGACTCTTACGCTGCTTGCGTCGGTGTGGACTTCGGCATCGCCGTTTTCGTCGAAATGCGCAAGAATGGGCGGCGATTGCAGGCGTCGCTTCAGTTCTTCAAATGCTTCGACTTGCAGCGCCTCCCACTTGAACTCGATGTCGGCCTTCGTGAGGTACGTCAGTGGCTCGGCGATCCGTGAAAAATCCTTGACGACGCGGCTGTAATAGGCGCACAGTCCAAGAAATCTACGCACTGCCTTCTTGTCGGTGGGTGGAGGAAAGTCACTGATGGCCGCTGTTTTCTGTGGGTCACGGCACACTCCAGACTTGTTGATGACATGACCCAAAAATAAGAGCTCCTCGTATGCGAAGTGGCACTTTTCTGGTTTCAACGTGAGTCCGGAGGTCTTGATTGCTTGAAGAACTGTTTGAAGGCGCCGGAGGTGTTCCTCGAAGCTTGAGGCAAACACAACGACGTCGTCCAAATAGACGAGGCAAGTCTGCCACTTGAAGACTCCCAGTACTGTATCCATGACGCGTTGGAAAATCGCAGGTGCTGAGCAAAGACCAAACGGCATGACCTTGAACTCGAACAATCCGTCTGGTGTTATGAAGGCAGTGTTCTCCCGGTCCCTCTCGTCGACTTCGATTTGCGGATAGCCGGTTTTGAGGTCCATTGACGAAAAATACTTTGCGTTGTGGACTCGATCCAAGACGTCGTCAATCCGTGGGCGAGGGTATACGTCCTTCTTCGTGATTTTGTTGGGGCGACAATAATCGACGCAGAAACGTTGGGTTGTATCCTTCTTCTTCACTAACACCACAGGGGACGCCCACGGACTCTTGAACGGCTGGATGATATCGTCGTGTAGCATTTCGTCGACTTGTTGCCTTATGGCCTCGCGTTCGTGCGCCCAAATTCGGTACGGGTCTGACTGAGTGGGCGGACTTATTCGTCGGATATGATGCGGTGCTTGGCGACAAGGGTTTGTCGAACTTTTGACGACGACGAGAAGCAGTCCTTATATTGCATGAGCAGAGCTTTTAGCTGTTCTTTCTTATGCCAGGGAAGGTTCTGATTGACGTCGAAAGTTGGTTCATGTACTACAGTCGTCGTTGCAGGTGCACTAGAATCCGTGAAGACGAAAGCACTGCTGGCTTGTACTATTTCGTCGATGTAGGCGACCGTGGTGCCTTTGTTAATGTGCTTGTATTCGTGGCTGAAGTTCGTGAGCATCACTCTTGCTTTCCCTTCACCTAGCTCAGCTATGCCTCTAGCCACGCAAATTTCACAATCTAGTAGTAAGTGATGATCGCCCTCGATGACGCCCTCCATGACTTCAGGCACTTCGGTACCGACGGAAATCATTACGCTGGAGCGAGGCAGAACGGTTACTTGGTCTTCTAGCACATTCAAGGCATGGTAACTGATGTTTGTATCCGGTGGTATCGCGTTGTGCGTTGAACGCGTTAGCGACTTAGACCTTAAGTCGATGACTGCATCGTGTTGGCTTAGAAAGTCCATGCCTAGGATGACATCCCTGGAGCAGTGCTGCAGGATTCTGAAGCTCGCCGGGTAAGCGCGGTTTTTTACCGTGACGCGCGCTGTGCAGATTCCAGCCGGCGTTATTAGGTGGCCTCCTGCTGTCCGGTTATCGGGTCCTTGCCAGGCCGTCTTCACCTTCTTCAACTTGGCGGCGAACGCGCCACTGAAGATTGAATAGCCGGCGCCAGTCTCGACGAGAGCTGTGACGTTATGACCATCGATTACCACGTCTAGATCGGTAGACCGGCGTCTGACGTTGCGATTAATTCGTGGCGTCGGATCACGGCTGCGTCGGCTTTCTCTGCTGCTGCTACGTTGCGTCGGAAGGTCTTCTTTCGGCGGCTAAGTGTTGTCAAGACTGTTGTTAGGCGGCGTGCTGATATCTCATCGTGATGATTCACGAATCGTCGTCGTCGGCAGCGGCGGAGGAAATTTCGTCATTGCGTCATACAGCAACCGCACCTCCATCGGCTGCTGCTTTTAGTTTCCCGAGTAAGGGCTTTGAGATCGGCTCCGAATGGGACCGGTGTACTGGCGGTGATGCGGCGAGATATAGCGGCCTGGTGACGGTGAGCGTGAGGGTCGTCGTGGTTGCCACTGGGCTCCGGCGAGGTAGTCGGTGATGTCACGTGGTCGCTCGCCAAACTGTGGACGTGGCGCGTTGACGGCGAACCCTCATAGGCCCATCTCACGGTATGAGCATCGGCGGTAAACATGGCCGGCTTCCCCGCAGTGAAAGCAGAGCGGGCGGTCGTCGGGGGCGCGCAAAATCTCCCGTCTTCCTCTCGTAGCTGCGCTGGGTGACGGGCGGGCGTGCTGGCGGCGGCGGCGGCGGCGGCGGCGGCGGCGGTGGACGACGAAACTGCGGCGTTACGGGGCCCTGGCGCGAGTGCGGAGGGGGGCCTTGACGACGGGCGACGGCGGCGTAGGTCATCGCTTCCGGCTCAGGTTGCGGTGACTCGAGAAGTCCTAGCGATTGCTGGATTTTCTCTCGCACGATATCGGCGATGGAATCAACTTGAGGCTGCGACAACCGTAGCAACTTCTGCAGCTCTTCGCGTACTACGCCCTGATGGTGTATCGTAGGTCGTCGGAGAGTCCTTGGACTTCGGCGTAGTGTGGTGTCGAACGGTGATTGTATTGCCGGTTGCACATGTCCCGTGCTTTCCGATCGTCGTAGCCTCCGAGAGAAAGTCTTCGACTGTCGCTGGTGGATTCCGCACCAGTCCGGCGAATAGCTCCTGCTTAACTCTCCGCATGAGCAAGCAAACTTTCTTGTCTTCGGGCATATCGGGGTCGGCGTGCCGGAACAATCAAGTGATTTCTTCAGTGCATATACCGATGCTCTCGTTCGGGAGCTATACACGGTTTTCCAGCAAGGCTGCAGCCCTTTCTTTACGGTCGACGCTCCTGAAGGTGTCCAGGAATGCGGCTCGGAAGAGGTCCCAGGTTGTTAGTGCACACTCCCTATTCTCGAACCAGGTTCTGGCGCCGTCTTCAAGAGAGAAGTAAACATGGCGCAGCTTTTCGTCGCAGTCTCACTTGTTGAACGTAGCGACCCGGCCATATGCCTCTAGACAGCTTTGCATGGCGAACCGCGACAGCTCACATGGCGAACCGCAGAAAGTCGGTGGCTTCTGGGTTGTTGCATCACGACCGCAGATGTTGGCACAGGGGCTGTCATGGTAGCTGCTGCCGAGGTCATGTCTTTTGTCTTCTTGGTCTTGTCGGGTAGGGGTTTGTGCTCCGGTGGCAGGTTCAGTAGCCTGCGGCTAGCTCGCTGGTCGGGGTAGGTAGGCGTCGACGTCTTCTGGACGGTGTGGGGCTTGGCTCACGGCTGGGACGGGGGGGGGGGGGGGGGTCCGGTACAAAGACATAAAAGCACCTCCACCACCATGTCACGTAGTAGTGACGGTGAGAAAACAGTCGCAAAACTGTGAATGACGAAACGGACTTTGTTGGCCGAACCTGTGCCCACAAACGCAAGTTGCACTCCAAGGTAAACGATAGCGGCGAAAACAGTCGGCGATCGTCGAAAATATGATCCGGTGCGAAACGCGTCGGCTTTTACACGTGGGTCATCCAAGGTTCCAGATTAATCCCTGGCGCCCGCGTGTCTTCCCGAAAGTTCTCGACGATTCGCGTCGCTCATACAATCAGATTACTTGAGCGTGGTTGACCCAGACGACGGATAGGAGGATCGATAATTGTTCCGAGAAGCTTCCGATGCAGGTGCGACCTGTGCCGAGCGATAACGTTTAACATTTGTAGCCGGTGGAAAGCGCCCACCGGTGTAGGATAAACAAGTACACGTGGCAATATCATCAATAATGTGCGCCATACCATCCCGCGGTGAATCAGCTTGCAGAGCGTGCCTATACGAGATGTGAAACAATACATCAGGATGCACGACAGTTTCCTTTGTTGATGTAATGCGCTTTAGAAGCAGCTGTAAGACATCGCAATCGCTCCTACACCAGTGGCTTTGGGATGCAGCCCACAGTTCGCTTCTTCAGGAGAAACTGCTTATTCTGCAGCCGGGACTGTGAGGTGGGGCTGTCAGAAAATCTCAAGATCGTCGAGGAGAGGAAACAAAAATCTCAGGAGGAGAGATACCGTAAACGAATGAAAATGCATTTTGACAGTAGACATTGCTCAGATATTCCGGACATTCAAGTCACCGAACTCGTTCTAGTTAGGAGAGGAGTAAGAGAATCCATTGCCAAATTTTATGGTCCTAACTCTGTGACAAAGACAACCACTCAGCAAGGAATATTAAAGACTGTTTGGTGCATTGGTGACCGTGGCTCAGTTGAATGTGCTTCGATTGGAAACGTTTTCAAGTGTTACCCCAGGAGAGGTTAGCAATAGAAACCTGGAAGAGTGAAGCGGTATGAGCCTTCGGATAGAAGATGAAGTGCAGGCACCTGAGTAGAGGAGAAGAGGAGAATGAAGTTAGAGTAAAGTTAGACAAGATGGACACCAGTTCCTTAGTGATGCTTTACGTCTATTGTGTCCTTTAACTAGGAACGCTACAAATATAAGTATCATTGGTTGCAAATCACACGCTTTTGGCTTCGATAATGTGTCTTTTGACTTCAGAACTTGTCTCCTGAAGACAGCAGTTGCAACTATTAGCAGATGGTGCTGAACGTGCGCACAGGTTGGGTAAGCACGCCTAAGGCAAAAATAGGCCCATTATTGTCAAATTCACCGTACAAAAAACTAGAGAACTGGTCGTTTCAAAGCATTCGATAATCGCCGAAAGTGAGTTCTCTATAAAGCTATATTTTTCGTTCACGACGTGCATGGCATGCAAAAAGCTCAATGAGTTCAATAAATCGCTAAAAATAGCCACCAGATTAAACCACAAGAAACGTTTCGCAGGTAGGAAATGCTACGCTTACGATGCAAGCAATGATAGCGTGCATGAACGTCACAGTGTCAATCCCTGTAATCTTACAGACAGTGGACGTGAAGCTTTTCGCCCTTCAGAGAATGTCTCTATATCGCACAGGTAGACGCGTTCAGGTCGCTTGTACACCTCAGAAGAATAATATAATGCGAGGAGCGGTTGCAACTTGCTCTCTGCATCTGTACTCTCTATACTACCAAGCCCTAGCCTTACATTGAAAAAGACAGCTTCAAGGCTCTAAGTAATGAATCTGTAGCGGATATTGGAATATTAAGCGAAACCTGGCTGTCGAGTAAAAAAATAATAATTATTGTTCCCGTGTGAGAAAAGGTTTGTTCAGTACACTGTAACCATGGCGCTAAAATCGGTTTAGGAGTTCTGATCGCAGTTAATGAAAATGTCGGAATGCTTTTTGATTCCAACAATTACTAACCTGGAAATAATTTGGTGTTGTTTAACAAATAATTTCAAAAAGACTAATTCATTGTGCTTGCTATCGTACTCCAAGCTGTGCTAGAGATGGTTGTGGGAGCCGCTACATGGTTCTTTGAAGGAAATTACTGTGCGGTTTCCCGAAGTGCCTATCTTTTGTCGGCGACTTCAGTGTTGCATATATAGAATGTTTCAGAACCAAATCCTTTTCCTAACCATCGTCCGCAGAAGCTATCAACTTTCTTGCATTTT